>NW_021703783.1:64904172-64957353 GCF_005190385.1 Monodon monoceros
TGTGTGTGTGTGTGTGTGTGTGTGTGTGTGTGTGTGTGTGTGTGTGTATAAATATATAAGTATCTATTTTTATATTTCTTCACTTTGTAGTTGGAAAAAACATTGATCAGCCCTCAGAAGAGAAACTGTTTGCCTTGTATACCCGCTCAGGTGGGCACCTCTTTCTGAACAGGGACAGTAGCATCCAGTTTAATTAGAAAACAAAATAAATGTGCTGAAAACTAATCTTATGCTGTGGAACAGGCTATCTGAACTTTACTGAATATTTATCTTACATGTGTATGTTTTATTGCTGCCAGTCGGAAGAGGACCTGACCAAGCCTAGTCCTGATTGAGGATGCTTTTTTTCATGAGTTTAAATGATATTAATCTTGAATCTGTTTTTAATATTCAGTAGAGTGCTACAAATATTATACAAATATAAGGATAAGTATATTGATAATCTCAAATCCCTAACCCCCTAGTTACTCATGCAGCCCTTGCCGGGAATATGTCTCTGCACTGGTTCCATTCAGTTCTCCTCTTTTCTCATCTTTCTAGCTCTTTCACTTCATCCCATAGTCATCTATGCTGCTTCAGATCCAACCAGTTAATCCTTCATATCAGCACTAATATGCTAACTGCAGAGAATGTCTAATCTAGAATTGTTCAAAGTTCTGATGGTAAAATTTCTAAAGTATTTGCCAAGTATTCCTGTAGGTCTGTTTGATATTGACTTTCTAATCTTTTCCACTGTCAGTTGCTCTTTGCTTCCACATACTGGGTTTTTGCTGTTTTAACTGACTCCTGCGTGAATACACCAAATTGTTATATACAAACTGTAAATACTTTCCGAGAATTACAGTTTGCAAATTTGAAGTTCTGCTTGCCAACCACCTTAGTTTATAATGAAAGCCCTTGGTCTGGTATTTTAGGGTTCAAGTTGTGTGACTCCAGTGTGATAGTAATGACTCTAAAAAAATAATCATATAAGCACAATTAAAAGAAAAGGGAAATTACTGGGAGGTGGAGCCATCACAGAGGGCTTTATAAAAAAGTGGGATTTCAACCAAGGCTTGAAGCATAAAATATATATGAATGAATGAAAAGAAAGAATAACATTACAGACCAGACGAAATAATTAAGGAAGAACATAGGAGCTACAGTTAAGGTACATAAGGAAATTGGCCTGATAAGGTACAGGAATTTATCCAAGAAGATTTGAACTAGATTGTGAAATATTTTGAAAATTAGACTGGTTATTAGTAAATAAAATGAGTGGAAACAGGGTGCTATTAAAATATTTTTGAGCAATGGCATGACATGAAAACAGTTCTGCTTTAAGTATTATTAAGCTGGTAAAATGAAGTTCAGTGAGTCAGGAAATCCGAAATCTATTGTAGCATTCAAGATGTGAGCCGGAGGCTTCCCTGGTGGTGCAGAGGTTAAGAATCCGCCTGCCAATGCAGGGGACACGGGTTCGAGCCCTGGTCCAGGAAGATCCCACACGCTGCGGAGCAACTAAGCCCGTGCGCCACAGCTACTGAGCCTGCACTCTAGAGCCCACGAGCCACAACTACTGAGCCTGTGTGCCACAACTACTGAAGCCTGGGTACCTAGAGCCAGTGCTCCTCAACAAGAGAAGCCACCGCAATGAGAAGCCCCTGCACTGCAACAGAGTAGCCCCCCTCAGCACAACTAAAGAAGGCCTGCATGCAGCCACGAAGACCCAAAAATAAATAAATAAATTTATTTTTAAAAAAAAATTTAAAAAAAAAGATGTGAGCCGGAAGAGCCTTTTATTGGGGGAGGGGGAAGTATTGCGAATGAGAGACATTTTATAGGAAAATCGTGAAATTTAGTTTCTACCATGACATAAAATTCTGCAAAGGATTTTTGAATTTTGGTAGTTGGGAGCCAGACAGTGGCATTCAAGGTGGAAAGAATAAAATTTTTTTGAGGAGATAGATGGAAGAAAAATCAAAGAATGTCAGAGCTCTCTATGCCAGGTCCGAAGCTAGTTATTTCCCTTTGACTTATGATTTTAGCAACCCCTCAAAATTGGTATGATGTTCATTTTTCCAAATGAAGAAAAAGAGACAGAGTCACACAGCTAAATAAGTAGAGGCAGCAAGATTCAAACACAGGCTAGTCTGGCTCTAGCCCGGTTCTCTCAATGAGAATTGGAGAAATTCATTGTTAGCCCTCAGTGCTCTTATGACTGATCCCCTTGCCTATTGGGTTATTCGTTTGCTATGTGCCTCCTGCAAGTAGCACTTGCAAGTGAGCAGTCTGTGTTGTTCAGTTATATGGTTATATCCCCAGTACTTAGAACAGCGCAAGGCATCCGATACAAGTTTTTTACCCTACAAAAACAAGTGAACACGCAAGTAAGTCATAGACCTGGCAGTGGAAACCGAGCCTCTCCACTCACATTTCCCTTATTTGTCACAGCTGACCACAGTCCCTTTTTCTTGGTTTTCTCAACCACCACTTGTGTCCAAACATCCCAACCAATATACAAAATGAATAACAATGCTTGATGTGAGAAGTTCATATAACCAGAGGCTACTCCATAATGCTTGCTTGTAGAAAACGCTGACTTAATCTAAAAGACTCCAGGAAAAACCTGCTGAGACATGATGTTTTTCTTCTTCTCCACTTTCTTAACTGCTACCTACCCCTCTATAACAATAATAGTAAAAAGAGTAAACCTGATTAAACATAGTGTGACCTCCTTACCACCCTTCCTAGGACCCAGTGATGTGTGTGTTTGGTTGGCTTATGCATCTGCTTGAATTAATTTTATATAGTGTCCTGAGAATTTTATTTTCCTCATAATTTGGCACTTGACCAAATAGTGGTCAAAGTAGAAAAATGGGTCTTTGCATGATGGTTTGATACTTCCCCCAAAAAAGAATGTTCTGGCCTTTGATGTATTTGTTTTGTATCTAGGAGGTGGTGGGACTCATTGTCTTTAATAACCTGGTTCATTTGAGTAACCTGAGACTACTGGCCTTGGAGTTGTGATTTTTTTTTTTTTGTGATACGCGGGCCTCTCACTGTTGTGGCCTCTCCCGTTGCGGAGCACAGGCTCCAGACGCGCAGGCTCAGTGGCCATGGCTCACGGGCCCAGCCGCTCCGCGGCATGTGGGATCTTCCCGGACCGGGGCCGAACCCGTGTCCCCTGCATCGGCAAGCGGACTCTCAACCACTGCGCCACCAGGGAAGCCCTGATCTATTTTTTAAAGCTATATACTATTGCTTTGCCAGTGGACTGCACATAAGAATTTTACTACGCTGTTTACTGAGACATTGACAAATGAGCCACTTTCTTCTCTTCTGTCCTTAAAACTTAAGTGGAAGTAAGTTCATAGACCCTTTTATATTTTTGCATATAACATTTGTGCAGACTCTTTACCAATGATAGTTTTCATTTTGCATCTTTCTTTTATCATCTTCTGCAAGTTCTTTGTACATTATTTTCCAGTGGTGATTTAAAGGCTAACCATGTGTTTTGAGGCTGTGTATATAATAAAACATATTCTTTGTCATTCAGAACTCTGCATTCTATTGCATACTATATATGTGTGTGTATATATATATATATATACACATATGTATGTATATATATATATACATATGTATGTATATATATATATACATATAAATAATAGTTAACATTTATTATAAACTCAGAATATGCCTATGTACTATAATAGCCACTTCATGTGTGTCCTTTCAGATAATTCAGTAATCTTATGAAATAGATTTTATTATCCTCATTAAAAAATAATAGACTTTATTTTTAGAGCAGTTTTAGGTTTACAAAAAAGATATTGAGCAGAAGGTACAGAAATGGCATATACTCTCCCACCCTCCTGTTACAGCTTCTCTGGTTGTATCAACTTGAGCTCATGTTGTACATGTTACAATTAATAAGCCAATACTGACACATTATTATTAATTAAAGGCCATAGTTTACATAAGGGTTCACTCTTTGTGTTGTATATTCTATGGGTTTTGAAAAATGTATAATGACATGTATCTGCCATTACAGTATCATGCAGAATAGTTTCATTGCCCTAAAAATCCTCTGTTCTCCACCTGCCCTCTTTTTTGTAACAGAGAAAATTATAACTAGGAGATGAAATTATTCTCCAAGGTTCACATAGCTACATAAGTGTGAGAGCTGCTCAGCCTCCTGGCATCTGTGCTCTTAACTGCATGATCATTTAGAGAATCCTAACTGGGTAAGAGTCTTGCTAATTCTTACTAACTTCATCAACGTGTGAAATGTGTGGCAAGTATTTTGCCTGTGCTTTCCTTTGAACTTAAAGTGCGGTGAGAAATATCGCAAGAGATTTTTGATTTTTAATTATTGGAAATTTGACAAGCCTTGTGAACTAAAGAGGAGCTATTGACTAGAGTAGCATTAGTAAAATGAAAGAGGGCAACAGAATGAATTTTTTAAATGAACGAATAGAAAGGAGAAGTCATGGAGAAATGAGTCAAAGTTGCATGAAATGTAGAATATTAGCTTAACCATACACCTCTATCTTTGGAAGAATTATCTCCTTAAAAGTGATTTAAAAAATATATGTGAAGGGGAAAGAAAAACATCACCTGAAGTTTATGTGGTAGATAGCATTTAAATTAGAAGGAACAGACAGATAAGATTGTTTCTCTTTACTCTAGACCCACAGCTTCTGAATACCACCCTGTGCCTTGCTTCCACCCAGTTAACATAGATGTTCATTTTAACCTTGCAGGACAAGACAGAACTGTTTTAGGAAAGGTCTTCTTTGGGTTGTTCTCCTACCTTGAGTCACCCCTTTTTGTTACTCTGGAGTCAATTTTGGTGCAGAAGCTATAGCACAGCAAAGAATGTCTAGTTTTAGAATCTGCCTGGATTATGATATTATTTCATGAAAAATCAGTTTATTGCATATAAGCCTTTGCCCCTACTTTTTGCTTATTTTTTTTCTGAGAATTACGGTAATGTTTACTTAAAACTGTAGCTAGGGAGAGGATCTAGCTTTAGATTAAATCCTGATTTAGCAGTATTGTAGTCCTGAATGACAGCAGCAAGGATAAGCAGTAGTTGCTTGAGAGTCAACAAATTGTGACTTAATTTCTTCCTATATAAAGTGAACATTAAAAAAAAATAAAGAAATAAAGTGAACATTAAGGCAAAACCATCTCAAAGCTAAAATAGTCATCATTCCTTATAAGGAAGAATGAATGAATGAATGAAGAGAAACAGATCAAAGGGAGAAAATAAAATAGAAAATGAAAATATGTTTCCCACCATTCCTGAAAACTCTCTTATCCTTTTGGTTTCCGTGAAACCATTTTTTCCCTTTTTTCTCTTGCTCTCCTGGTCTCTCCTCTTTGACGTCTTTAATGAACTCACTCTCACTGTCTCTTCTAATCTTGATGTTTCCCAGGATTCTGACCTCAGTCTTCTCTCTCAACATATTCTCTTTGATCATCCTCGTTTAGATAAAAACACAACACTGTTTTTTGATGATGATTACTAAGTAGACATTAGTCTACTTCCTTTGGGCCCAGGAGGTGAAGAATCCCTCATGATCCGCTGCTGAATCATCCATTTTCTCTGTTTTTCAAGGGTCGTAAGAGTGAGGCTGAAAAATTCTTCTTGAAGGCTATTGAGCTGGACCCCACCAAAGGAAACTGTTACATGCATTATGGTGAGTGGTTGATAGTTTTTTTTCCCATGTCCCCCACGTTTACAATGAATGTTGATACGAGATTTAGGTTGTGCTGGCAAAGAACATTTTGAGAGGACATTGACTTTGCTGTTGTAGATGTAGCCTCATGCTATAGTCTTGCCTTCTTGTTCAAAGCAGTCACGTTAACAAGGGCTATGCCTTATGGTTACTTTTAGTAATTTTCATAGGACTTCAGTGGGGCAAGGTATTTTCACAGTTGTGGGGTTTTTTTGTTTTTTGTTTTCCAAGTTCAGTTTGGAGTTTAAATGAGGTCTCGTCAGAAAATCATCTTGCTCCTTGCCTGATGCGTGGTATATAATTAAAATATTAGCTCTCTTTTCATTCTAAATGTTAATGTATTGCTCACTGAATGTATCATTTTGAAGTCTTAGAGGCTTACATTTTGGCCTCAGGGCCTTGCTTTCTGGAAGATATGGAGTTACCCCAGCCTGTTCTCTAAACGCCTGAGATTGGGGTCAAGGATAAAAACTGTAAAGGCTGTAAAGGATGTGTCTCTCACTCGGTTTATCTTAATCAGTCTGGAATGAAGTTACATAACAACTCTGTCACACTCCATGCTGTCATTAGTAGTGAGTCATGTGTTCAGTGAGGCTAAGTATATAGCTGGTTTGGTGTCGGGTAAGATGTGCTGATTTCTACCATATTTTCATTTGAACTGGCTTTCAAGGAGCCTAAAAACATTCACTTTTGCTGATCCCTTGGAAAATAAAAACAAATTTTTGACCACGGTTGTCTTTGATGTGTTTGTTTTATCAAGTAGTAAACTTAAAGATGGATGAAAATGAAAAACCTTGGGAAAATAAAGCTAATATGCTTGTATAATATTAAATTTCTTCTTCCATTTCCCAACTAGTAAAAATAGATCAGTTGACAGGCTATGAGTGTGGAAAATGGAAATAAAAAAATGGAGGATACACTTAACCAACCACCGGTCCATTTGTTTATATTGTGTGTATATGTTTATAAACCTAGGGTTGTGATACTTTATCTTTCCAGCATAACACAGCATGTAATTTCACACAACTTATTGCATCACCACTCCTGATTTTGTTTCACAATGCAGTTTTATTACCATGTTAAAATAGTAGTCAACTAATTTAAGTTTGCTGCAGAATTTAGTTTACTTCTTCAGATTTTCTTATATGAAATATTTTAAATTAGGATTTTCTCATGCATATTATTTTGGGTGCCCCTACTGAGCTAAAGTAATTCCCTGATTATTTTCTATGAGTGCTAAAGGACCTCTTGTCATTTTATGAAATAGGATTTTTTTTACCCTGTCTTGCTGCTTGCATTTTCTGTACCTCAAACTAATCCTACCTACTGCATCTTCTAAGCTTGTTTCCCATAATTTTATTATATGCTTTAGATTTTTCACATTCAATTCCTTTAAACTTCATCATTGCTTCATCTGAAATGCCACTGAAAAAAGTCACTATTTATTAATTTTAAGAGTTAGCCCCCTTATTTATTATTCTGACTTGTCTATCTTTACCCACTTCTATCTTTTTATTTATTATTGTTTTTTATATTACAGTATTCTCCTGAAAATAATTTTTTTTCCAGTGGTAGTAATAGGGACTATTACTCCAATGAGAAATTTTGGGATTTAGTTTTAACAGAAAGTGAAACAAATTCTTTATTTTGTATGTTATTTGGAAAACAGTGATAGATGTTCTGTAGATGCATGTGTAAAACTGATTCTTCTTAGTACTCGGGGTTATTTTAATTTTTTGGCATATAACTATTATTAGAAGTACATTTATTTTCCAAGGGAGGAATGAGTTCATAATTCAATATATTTTTATGAAATAGTTTCAATATTTTTTTCCCCACTCTGGAATAGGAAATGGAAAGGACTGAAGATGAGGCATCAAAAAGTAGTAGTTAAGGCAAAATAACCTACAAATAGACAGGAAGCCCATAGCTGAGGGCCTCATATTCCTACCTCACTGTCCTCAGGTTATTTAAAAATGTACATTTAAAGGAATATTAATGATTTTTATTTGGAAAAAGTCTGCTTCAAATGACTAAAATTTAGAACTGAAAAGTTCTTTTAAAATTATCTAATATAACCCCTGTTGTACAAATAAGTAGATTGAAACCAGGAGAGATAAAGTTGATTTGCCCAAGTTAGCTGTAAGTAACTAAATTTTGGGTCCCTTGATGACCATCATTGCTTTTTCTTCTGTAATATATATTCCATTTCTTTCACAACACTGTAGATAGACAGACAAGTAGGTAGATAGGTGGCTGGGTAGGTAGATAGATATTGTTGATCAGTCAGCCCTTCTGTGCAGTTTTAGAATGTCAAATTCATATAAATCATGACTTAGCTTAAAATTCTTAAGGAAGGGTTTTTATTAATTTTAATATGTATAAGATGCAAAGCACTGTTCTCTTTTCAGAAAGTGAGTCTGTGCTATGTAGGCAATAAATAGGATGATGTCATTTTTAGAAGGTGATGTGGTGGGCAGTAGGGTACTTCTTGAAACCAAATAGTCAGGTTAAGCATCTTTGAGGAGGTGATATATGAAATCTTAGCTTATGCCAACTCTTTGAAGAGCCAGATAAGAGCATTTCAGACAAAAGAAACAGAAAGTTCAAAGGCCGCAGGCAAGAACAAGCTTGTGTTCACAGCAAAGAAAGAGGCTAATGTGACTGGAGCATATTAAACCTGATGGGAAAGTGGGAGGAGATGAGCTTGGAGAGGAGGCAGGGCTAGAGCCCAGGGGCCTTTGTAACCAAGCTAAGAAGTTTGCATTTTATTTTAAGAGCAATGGAAGGGACCATGTGGCAAGACAAGATGAGAGAAAGGTCAGAGTAGAGCGAGGGGAACCCTATTGCTGTCTCACAGGCAAGAAAATGGTGGTGGCTTAGGCCGGGGAGTGTTGTGGGAATGCAAATATTTAAATTGAAATTATACACTTACCTTCCTTAGAAAATTCTAAGGTAATTAATAGGGAGGACCTATTTTCCATTTTTGCACCATCAATATCTAGCATATTGCCACGTCACAGTAATGTGCAATAAATGTTGAACTCGATATATTCTTAATTTTAGAATTGGATGGAGGTTCCAAAACTGACTGAAAGTTTGTTCCGTTAGAATTTGTCTTACTCTTTGTCCAAGAAGATGCATACTATGATTTTCATATCAGTTCTTCTCCAGCTTACTGGTTATGGATATTCTTAGGGTATTTATGCCCATGGATTGAATGAATAATAACACTTCTTCAGCTTAAAAATAAATGTTTAAATGAAATGTTAATGTTAAATGAATGTTTATGTAATGTAAATGAAATGGTAAATGTTGTTTTGAGTCTTTTTTTTTTTTTCATGTTTTTGCAAATGCCAGTGAAAATGCCAGAGTCAGTGAGTTTTGTTCTATGGGAAATTCACTCTGCTGGGTGATGGTGTGCTTTTCATTTGCTTGTTAATGATAAAAGTGACTTGGAATATGCCATTCAGTTGGGAATAGACAGGAAATTACAGGAATTTATACTGGCTGCAATGGCAATTAGAAGGCAGTATTTAAAAGTACTATTAGTTATTTTTGTTTTGAATCCACTAGTTTTATGTCTTGGGAGAAGGGATTGCATTAGAGATTGCCTTTTTTTCTTCATGTTGCCTTGCAAGAAAGAAAGCGAGGCAGGTTTTTAAAACTGGTTTAATAAGTTTGTTAAATGTAGGCCTCTGTGGTACCTATGGTCTCTGGGATTAAGATTCCCCATCTCTAAAGTGAAAGGGTTGATGTGGGCTTCCATAATGTTTTCCAACTCATATTTCATGTTGTGTCTAATATATACTTAATTTCTCACTGGTCTTTCATCAGAAATTTTAAGGAATGTATAAAAAATAGGTTTCAAACTATTTTATCCATAATAGTATAATGTTGTATTCATATCTCATCAAGCTTACAGTGTACTCCCATGTCCATAAAAAACAAATCATGTCTAGTCTTTACAGAATTTAATTTATAAATGTCAAAGGTGAACATTTGGTGCCCTGATGTCTCATGTGGGCCTGTTATTCAAGGGATTCTCCAGGAATTTCCTTTTGGCTCCAGTAGAAAGCTTCTGCCAAAAGAATGAAAGTCAAGACAAGTCCCTCCTTGTCTCTTTGTCTTCCTTTGGTTTTTTTTGTTGTTGTTGTTTTGTTTTTTTTGTTTTTTGCGGTACGCGGGCCTCGCACTGTTGCGGCCTCCCCCGTTGTGGAGCACAGGCTCCGGACGCACAGGCTCAGCAGCCATGGCTCACGGGCCCAGCCGCTCCGTGGCATGTGGGATCATCCCGGACCGGGGCACGAACCCGCGTCCCCTGCATCGGCAGGCGAACACTCAACCACTGCGCCACCAGGGAAGCCCCTTCGTTTGTTTTTTAAAGAGTTACTGGAAAAAACATTTTTTCAGAAAGAATATATTATAAATCGTTTCTTTATATGCATAGTAGTAAATTTGATATAGACTGAAACAACTAAAACCAATACATATTTGTTATAAGGTACCTACTATGCTTAAATCTGGGGCAGATGGAAAGTCATTAGATATTAAGCACCAAAGCATAAAAAGTTAAAAGGGAGCAGGTTGTGACAAATGGTAATGAGAAGAAGTACTCTTTTATGTAGATGTTGGACGGTTCTTCTTTTCCCATCTACCTCTTAACCATAGTTTCTAAGAGCAAAGACTTTATTGTCTTTTTCTTCATTATTGATCCTCTCTCTGGGTGATGTTCATTTCCAACAATAGTGACAAGTCCTGATCTTCTTCCTCCAGTTCAATATTTAGCAAGCACTATACTAGATGTAAGTGTACCAAACTCAGGTCCAGCTGCTCGCTGCTCAAAAGCCAATACTCAAGAGGCAAGTATTGGTAGAAAGGAAGAGTTGATTTAATCAGAAGGCCGGCAATCTGGGGAGAAGGTGGACTCATGTCCCGAAACTAACTCTGAAGATTCTGCTCAGCCATGCCAGTTTTTAAAGGTAAAAATCTCAGTGAATCATCAAGACAGGAGGTCAAGCTCTGCATCGTTTTCCATTTTAGGCAGGCTGGCTGACTCCTCATGATCTTTCTTCAGATGTTATCTTGCCCATGTGGACTGCCTGCAGGATTGCTAAGGGAGCTGCTGGGGGTGGAAAGCTAGTCATTCTTTAACTACTTAATTGTTCATTCCTACTTCTTTTAATTTAGAGAAAGAATCAACAGGTTAGGCTAGGTATTGTGCACATTCAGTAGAGCATAAGTCAGGAGTTAGGTTAAATGTTACCTAGTGATCTCATTTCTATAATTAAGGTTTAAGGGGAACAGAAATAGACAAACAAGAAAGGGGCAAAAGAGCTCTTACAAATCCCCATTTGTCAGACATCATTCCATTTCTGTGGGATTAGGGATGAAGGTCCATCTTCTATAACTTCTTCATGCTGACATAGGGCACCATATTCTCAGAGTAGAAGATGTTGACATGGCTCTGTAGCATCTCTTTGCTGACAATTTTAGTTGCCTGCTTACATATATGGACACAGCAAGCTACAATTATTTTGGTGCCGACAAAGATATAGATTATTATGAGCAACAGTGTTAATCCCATTCACTTGAGGCCAGTTCTTGGAATTGTGCTACCAGTAGATTCAGTACTGCTCAAGATGGAGCAGCTCGTGTCATGGCTACAATCTGGTCATCATGCAGTTAGCTTTTTCCCCTCTGGTAGTAATTACAGTATCTGTAAAAAAACTCAGGAATGTGCATCAGACACTGAAAGATTCTGTGACGCTCTTGTCCTTATCATTAACTACTTGAGTCTGCTCTTTTGTGACTCAGGGAGGCTTGGGAAACTTCAGCTTTTCTACAAACAAGAGTCAGGGGACATGGAGGGACCTTTGTACTTGGGTGGGAATTGGGGTGGGGAGCCACAGGATTCTGCTCAGTTCCACAGGGAACAAGACAGGCTCCAATGTAGACTGCAAACTGAAGAGGGAGGCACAAATTATAAAAATAATGATTTAATTACAATTACAATTAGTTTTTAAAAGGAGACACAGTATCAACTAAGGGGCCTTGACCCGGGTGCCTGGGGTGCAGAAGAGCCGTGCCTGGTGCATGTAAGCTTTATTTAAATGATGAGTAGGAGTTCTCCAAACAAAAGTGTAGAACTGAGGGGATGCAATAAAGAACATTAAAGCAGAGAAAATGCTTGAGGCAGAAGGCACGGCATGTGTCTGGGGAATAGTTCAAGGACAGAACTAGGACCATAGTTAGATGCTAAGAGAAGATACATAGAATGTACATCCAAATTGAGGAAATCCAAATTATGAGAACTGATCATTTTTCATCTTGGGCCCACAGAGAAGTGTGGACTTTTTTAAACTATAATTATCTTTATTATTTTTTTAGAGGCATTACTATCAACAAGATTAGAATCCTGAAAACTTCTTACTACATTTATCAAACAATTTATGATCTAACCCAGTGTTTTCGGACCCTGATCTTCTTTGGTCATTATCTAACCCCTGTGAGGTAGGAATGGATCCCAATACATTTGACTAAGATAATAGAAGTTCAGAATTTCCAAGTGACTCTCCAGATCAGAAATTTTCAACATATGTCTGTAGTGGGAGAAGAACTTGAAAATCCAGCTCTTTCAACTTTTTAAGTCCAGAACTTTCTGTTAATGTTGTAGTCTGTTTTTCTCCAGCATGGTTTATATATATTAAATTTCATTTTAAAAAGTAGTTACTGGAGAAAATTGTTAAAATATTGGGTTTGACTTTTCACCAGTGAACACTAAAAGAAGCAGCTTGAAAGCTATGTAATGGGTTGAATTGGTGAGAGACCTATGGTTTTTATTGTTTGTAATTAAAATAGAATATGGCAGTGAACTGAGGTTGGTTGTAACATTTCATTTTTAATCACTTCAGAAATTGTAAGAGTAATTTTAAAAATTAAATAATGACCTAAATAGTGGTATTTCCTTGATTAAAAATGAAAATATATTTTTGGCCTTTGCAAAAATTACATTGAGATTCCAGTTATATTCAATGCTTAGGACGAAAACATTTTGCTAAAATATCAGTGCTCTGTGTGCTTTTACTGCTCCAAGGACAGTACAGGCAATTTACAGGTCTATAATTAGAATTGGATTTTTCTAAATGTTGTTCCAAACTATTTCACTTTTTGCCTAGGATTTTTTATTTTTAAATTCCCTCTTATAACAATGCGTTTAGTAATTTAATTTAATCTTCCTACCTGTGTGTATTTTATATGAGATACTTTCCAGAGACGTTTAGAGTTAAAACTTTCCCATGAGTAAAATGGGAAGAAATAGGGAAGGGATTAGCTAAGCTTACAAGCCAAAAATGAAGGGAAAATTAAATGATTAATTTGTTTCAAAAAAGGGATGTAGTTAAAGGGCAAATAGTAAAGTGATAGGAAATAATTTCCTTAAAAGTAAAAGCTAAAAGATCAGGCTACTTAAGACATGAGAAACTCTATAAAACTATGAGGAAAATCGAATACAAAGACCAAGGGTTATGAACAAACAATTCTCAAAAGAAGAAATATAATAGCTTTTAAAAGATAGGTAAACATACAATTTCATTAGAAATCAAAGAAATTCAAATTCAAGTAAAGAATTCAATGAATTCTTTTTAGCTGCTCTAGCACTTATTCTCAGTAATTCTTCTCTTGGTAATATATCTTAAGAAAATATAATGTTTTTCTATGTTTACCAGCAAAGATAGTAGCATTGCTATTTATTAGAGGCAAAAATTTAAAAAGCATCTAAATGCCCCAAAAAGGAAAATAATTAAATAAATTATGGTTATCCCCTTTTGAGGAAATATTATAAACCCTAGGTTAAATTTATAAAGAATAACAATAACAGAGGCAACTATCTATGTTATGGTACATGAAGAATGATTAAATTATACAAAATAGCTATATCATTAAAAAAGCAAAGTAAAACAAGTAAACAGTGTTAAGAATGGATATTTTAGCTTTTTGGACTTTTACAGTCAATTTTTTTTTTGGGGGGGGACAGGCTTAATGTTTTCTATTTTATGTTTTCTTTAATAAGCATATTAGTTTTGGAAGGACTAAATTCTCTAGCAAAATGTGAAAGTACAAGCATCTTAATCTATTGCTCAGATAGTCTGTAGAAAAGATAGGAAAATTATTATAGTAACCAAATAATTATCCAAAAATTAGGTAACAGAACTCAACATGTAAAACTTAAGATAAAAATTAAGTGAGAAAGGAATAAAAAGTAGAGCAAGGCATCTTGTCTGAATTCTCTATTAAATACTGTATTTCCATGATGAATTCATCAAATATAATAGCAGTACAAACATTTACTAAGTGCTTTTGTGTCCTGAGAAATTCGCATTTGATCCCCACGAAAGCCAGGTGATGACGTTACCTGTCTCCATTTTACAATGAGGAAGGTGAGGTCATCAAGCTGTAGGGTAGATTATCTAAGATTTCAATGCCACTTAGTATAGAGGCAGCATTTGAACCAGAATACTCCTGACTGCTGTGTTGCACTGTCATCAACTCTATGTCAGTGTAAGAGATGAACACAGATATTTTACATCCATGGATGCTTTATTGGTGGATGATACAATATGTATCAAATACACTGAAAGTTGGGAATCACTCACCTTTTATTATCATTCGGGACATTTAGAGGTAGAAGACTATTTCTATTTATCTTGTCAAACATGGACAACTCATTTAAGGTCCAAGCTTCAGTGAATGATGAGGTGGTCTTTGTTCTTCTGTTGTTTTTTACCTTTTTATTCTGAAGCCATAAAAGACTTGAAAATAAGAGGGAGAAGTCTTTATGGGATTCATGCATTTACGATGACTATTCCATTCTTGGTTCTATCTGAATTTTCTTTTGAGGAAGGAGAATAAGTAAGAATTTTGTGTACATATAATATTTATTATTTTGAATCTACTACTTATTGGCCTTTTAAATTTCATTTCCAATAACCTTTTATAGAAAGTATAGTGTAAAATACTACTTAAAATATAAACACTTTATGTAAAATTTTAGTTTTCACAGTACAACTAAAACTCTTAATATATTAAGTACATAGTATATCAATCTATAACCCCTATGCAGTGTATACTTGAGCCTTGTAAGCATTTTTCATAAAACACATTTAAAAACCAACTCAGGGCTTCCCTGGTGGCACAGTGGTTGAGAGTCTGCCTGCCGATGCAGGGGACACGGGTTCGTGGCCCGGTCCGGGAAGATCCCACATGCCGCGGAGCGGCTGGGCCCGTGAGCCATGGCCGGTGAGCCTGCGCGTCTGGAGCCTGTGCTCCGCAACGGGAGAGGCCACAACAGTGAGAGGCCTGCGTACCGCAAAAATAGTAAAAATAAAAATAAATTAAAAAAATAAAAACCAACTCATTATGGTGATAGCAATCAGGCATCACGCAGCCTGGCACCATTGTCATACAAATGGCCACTTGTTAGTAGTACAGCTGTAAGCAAATGTCTTTACCTCTCCGCGCTCCCATTTCCCCATATGGAAGATGCTCATAATACCATACTTCTGAGATTCCAAAATGACATAGGTCTGACTCACTGTCTTAGTCCATTCAGGCTGCTGTAACAAAATACCACAGACTGAGTGGCTTATAAACAACAGAAATTTATTTCTCACAGTTCTGGAAGCTGGAATTCTGAGATCAGGGTGCCAGCATGGTCCGGTGAGGGCCCTCTTCTGGGTTGCAGATTTCCCCTTGCATACTTGCATGGTGGAAGAAATGAGGGAGCTCTCTGAGGCCTCTTTTATGAGAACACAAATCTCAGAGCCCTCGTGACCTAATCACCATCCAAAGGCCCTACCTACTAATACCCTCACCTTGGGAGTTAAGATTTAGACCATAGCACCCACCATTTTATTATATTTATTTTATTTCAAAAAAGAAATGAATACTATTGTTATAAAATATACAAGGATTATAAGATGCTTCACAGTACTAGAATGATTAAATCAATTCAAGTAATATGGCATGGCCTGACTCCAGAGTTTTCAGAATTTACATAAAGGAAAGTGCTTAGTGTCATGCCAGGCACATATGTATCCATTAATGCTAGTACTCTTATTATGGAATCTCAGTGTCAAACAGTTACATTTCTGACCCAGTGCTGGGTGCTTTTATGCACAGTTTGTCACTCCAGGAATCTAACCCTGTTAGATCAAGGTAACATTATCCCTGTTTTACAGATGCAAGATTTAAGGTATCAAGAGTGTAAGTGACATATCGAAGGCCCTTATGCATAGTAACTTGGAAGAGCAAGGATTTGAACCTTGTCTGATCTCCAGGCCGTGATATCTTTATGGTTTGCCTGGTGCTTTCACAGTTTCACTCTTAGGAAATATGAGCCTGGTGGGTCTTCAAATGTGACACAGATCCAGAATGCTGAGATTTTGGAGGACTGCTGGTGGAGAAACCCACGGAGCTCTCATAATCATGTACTTGAAAGCCTCAGGAAGGAAGGGCAGCTTGAGGTCATCAAGACAGGGAAAGAGCCTGACAGGGGCAGATGGAGGGAAGGAGCTTAAGTAGAGGGGAGTGAAAAGACAGGAGGCAAGGCACCAACCCCCACCCTGGGCAGTTTTATTCATGCTGCCTTGTTTATTCCTTCTGATAACACAGTGAGGTTATCCTTGTTTAAAAAGTGAGGAACCTGAGGCTCAAAACCAGAGAATCTTGAAAATAACCAGGTGGCCCTTCTCCAGCACTGAACACAATACCTCACACAAAGAAGGTGGTCAGTCAACATTTTGTTCAATAAAAGAATGACTAAGGGAGGATAGACTGGCTTTCAGTTGGTTTTACTCTTTCCTTTTCTTATCTCTGCTTCCATTTTTTGCATGGGAATAGAATCTACCTTGTTTAAACCATTTGTGACCAAATCTTGTTTTGCTAAGAAAAAGGTACAGTTAAGTTCTTGTCTTAGTCCACTAGGGCCGCTATAACAAAATACCATAAACTATATGACTTACGAACAACAGAAATTTATTCCTCACAGTTCTAGAGGCTGAAAGGCCCAAGATCATGCTCAGGTCGATTTGGTGCTGGTGAGGCCCGCTTCCTCATTTACAGCCATCTTCTCTCTGTGTTCTCCTGTGGTGGAAAGGAAAAGGGAGCTCTCCGAGGTCTCTTTTACGTGGGCACTGATCCCATTCCTGAGGGTCCCACCCTCACGAGCTAAGCACCTCTCAAAGGCCCCACTTCCACATACCGTCACTTTGGGGGTTAGGATTTCAGCATGTGAATGGGAGGAAGGCACAGACATTCAGACCATAGCAACAAGTTACATACATTCTTTTGAAGATTTTGTATAGGACTCTAAAAGCAAGATGACGAGAACTGAATTAAGTTTTGGATTAGGGCACAGAAAATGCACTGGATTTCGGACGGCAGATCATAGATTTTGGAGGCACACCCAGCCCTACTGCTGATTATCTCCTTGAGCATGTTCCACCTTCCGCTAGCCTCTCTGCTGCTCAGTTTCTTAATCTGGAGATGATTGCTACTGCCTCAAGTTGTGAGGATTCACTTGCAATTTCATAAAATAACTAGCATGCAATAAATGCTCAGTAAATTGTAATAATGGCCATTTATTCTTGTAAGATTATAGTGGAAACCATACTAATGTCCTGGAATGAATGAATTGTATAGAAGAATTTTTGAATAAGATATATAAATAAGGGACAGAAATTAGGGGAAGAGGAGACAGAATAAAAACCTAGGAATTAAGAAAAATAATAAATCCTTACCTGTCAACGTGCAGACAGGACCAGAGAGAAAGGGAATAATTGCTTATAAGAAGAAAGAAGATTATAAGTTACAAGTAATTGGGAACAGGGAAAGACAGGGTGGGGAGGAAAGAGACAGAGACAGAGACTGTTTTTCCATTCTTAGCTATTTGATTTAGTGACCGAATGCACTTGGGAGATTCTTGTTTGCATTCTGCCTCTGCTTAATTAAAACAATTGTTCCCAAAGGTATGTTTGTGTACTCTGCCATTGACTCCTCTGTGCCTTCGTGGATGCATCTGTAAGTGAATACCTCCACAAAGCCCTTAGAGATGGTGTGGAGCACAGTGAGAAGACTCTGAGCTCTTCTTAGGAAGAGGATGTAACCTCTTTGACCACCTCTCTCCATTCTTATTACCACCTGCCTTAACTTAGTCTCAGAGGCATGTTCCTTTCTGTAGGGACTTCGGTGTCTGCATTTGAGTCCTCTGTCTGCCTCGTCTCTTTCCTTACAGCTGCTTTGTCTCAGGTTACACAGTATCCCAGAACAAAGTGAGGCTGCTTACCTCTGTCTTTGATTAGGTTGTACCCCTCATTTAGTTATGTCTTTCTTTTCATCTTTAGGTGATGAAACTCAGATTGTTTCAAGTCTTAGCATGAACGTCTCATTCTTGATGAAGCACACTTGATCTCTATTGAATCTGTGTATTACTTAAACTTATAATGGGATTGGGTTGTTTCCCCATCCGTGCCCCTTCCCCCACTCCTCCGCTCTCTCTGGTCTCTTCAACTCCTCCCCAGTCTCCTCTCTTCTCCTCCTTGCTCCCCGCTAATTCCCATTCCCCCTCTGACAGTCTTCATAACTCCATCAGTTTCATAACCCTTCTGGAAAGAGTCGGGGTAGAAATAAATGCAATAAAGCAATGCTAACCTTCCTGACCTCCTTTTCAGGTGAGCACAGAGCCCTGGCCTGCTGTTCTTCTACTCTCCTTTGCACTGGACACCTTTCATGCCACCTGTCCAATTCAGGGCAAATTCTTGGCCTCATCCATGTCCCTGGATCTTAGGGACAGATCCAGGGCCTTCCAGCCTCAAAGTGAGCAGTCCAGATTGATCTACTGGGCGTCCTTTTCCTTGTTTCCCCGGCCCACCTGTTTTCTTAGCCAGTAACTGTGGCACATTTATCACACTGAGTCTGTCTCAGTAAACCAGACCTTTTATCAACTAAGGCAGCCAACGCACAAAAACATAAAGCAACAAAACTCATAGAAGGGCAGGGGAGAGAGATTGGTTTGAAAAGTGAGAGCATACCTCACTCAGACATTCAGCAAGCTTCCCTTCCGAGAAGCAAGAGAGAAGATTGTCCTCCATAATTTTATTTCTCCCAGGCATAATGAGCACACATTAACAAGTAGCCTGTCTTCAGCAGACTCTCTTTTCAACAGCTTGTCTAAATCCTGACCATTGGGTTATCACCCACGCTGTCTTACCAGGAATGCATTACTCACCTCCCCTAATAGAAGCAGCCCATGAAGGGCTCACCTCAGCTCCACTTTACCCACTCTTCTTGTTATCGTTAGACGTCACCAAAAGCAGTCCGCCCAGATCCTTCCACTGTGGCTTTTTCCTTGTTCCTGTCATCGGAATCTTTGGAGAAAGCCCTCAGGTATAGATTGCTTCTGGATACTAGTAATGTTCTTTTTCCTGATCTGGCTTCTGATTATATGACCCTAGTCACTTTGTAAAAATTCACTTACTTGTGCCCTTTATGTGTATTTAAATTTGATTATAAGTTGAACAAAGCCAAACAATCCACCTCCATCTAGAAATGATGCACTTAGCTTGATACCTTGCACACCTCCCTTTTCAAATTTATATCCATTTTATAGTTAAACTAGTTAAACTATCTCCATAATCTCCTCTTTCCTCTGCTAGATGGGAACTATTCCAAGGATAAATGTTGCATTTATCTTCATATCCCCCATATCTTGTTTATACAAGGCACAATGTACATATCTTGGGTTGGATACTTTAACCTACAGTTTCTTCTTTTCCCAAACCATTCAAGTGATTCCATAGTACAATGGAATATAATAAACTTTAGCCACCTTAGGTAGTTTGAACTGTTCTGGAATTAAGATATCTTTGAAGGTATAATTGATGTCTGGATCACTTGTTGTATTCCGAGGGAAATTCAAAGCTCTAAAACCATGGCCACGGCCACCATGTTGCTCAAGTCCAAGAGACACATTCATAGAGACATCATTGTGAATGGCACCCTTGAGAATTGTGCAGTGCCCAGCATGTGTGGCCATTCACTGCAGCCCTCCCTGAAAATCACTGTGAGATGAGAGGCTATGAATAGGCAAGTGCCTGGTGACCTGGGCTAACTAGGTCCTAGCTTGCTCTGGAAGATGAAGCAGTATGATTAGTTAATTCAGTCCTGCCATCGAATATGTATCTATTAAATCCCCACCATGTGCCAGGAAGTAAGAGAGTGAGCCACTGTGATATCTGGGGAAAGAGCATTCCAGGTAGAGGGAATGGCAAAAGACTGTGGAGCATGGGTCTTTGTTACTCTGGTGTGTTAGATGAACAGCAAGGGGCTAATATAATTAAGTAACCAAGAGGGAGAGTAGTAGAAGACAAAGGAGTTGACGTCAGAGAACTGATGTAGAGGTTGCGGGGAGAGCCCCGTGCTGGTCATATCAGGCAGTGTAGTCCAGTGTAATGACTTTCACTTTCCCTGGGTCAACTGTAGAATGACGGGATCTGACAGGATCTCTTTGACTGCTGTGCTGAGAATACCCTGTAGAACCAAGGGCAGAAGTGTGGAGACCCATTAGGAAGTTATTGCTGTAATCCCGGGGGAGAAGATGGTTTGAGACAGGGTGGTATCAGTAGAAGTAAGACAATTCTGGATACATTTTGCTAATCTGATGTCCTCTCTAAGGGGAGCTATTTTAACGCAAATATTATGTTCTAGCTGTTATTTTATAAGTAAGATTTTCATTTGCCTTTGACCATTTTTAAAGCTATATATGAATGATTTTTTATTAAAGAGAATTGTATCGTTATGACACTTATTACAGATCACTTTATCTCCTTAATTTAGTAGCATTGATCATAAGAGTGAATTTTTCATAGTATTTTAGTAAGAAATGACAGTTCCACTAAGCTAGGGAGTTTATATGCAGAACTTTTAAGCAGTATTTGAGCCTACGGCTTAAGGCCAGCTTACAATTTTATGGATTTCTACCTTTCAGACAGCTTTTTAAATCCAGGAATTAATGAAAGATTGATCTTCACAGGCTTGTCATATTGATGTGTTGGTAAAACTCTACCAAGTAATTTAAATTGTTCGGTTAGAGAATTGTCCAGAGAAGAAGTGGTATCCCTTTAATACTGAAACAGTTGAATCCAAAACTGTTGAATGCTTTTCCCCTTTTCCCATGTTAGCCTGTGAGGAGACTTACGCTCTTTGTATCTGGACCTCTAGAGAACGCTTTCTCTTTTTATATCCTCTTCTGTTTTTTCCTATTCAAACGTCTTTTTTCTTTCTTTCTTTCTTTACAGTTTCTCATCTTGTTTTTTTCTCCCTTTGATTGGAGAAATGAAATAAGATGATAATAATTAACTTGGGTAAGACAAATTACAAACCAAAGAAATAATGATAAAGTGTGGTAGCACAATACACCCCGGAGAACAACATGTATTTTACTTAAATTTTTGTGGTTTCTTTATTTGAAAGTCTACTCAAGTATCAAACACAAAGAATGTGTTTGTCTACTATATCTGAAAGAAAAGTGATGTCTCAGAGATCTAGTCTGCAAATGAGGGATAAAACTCTTAAATCTCCTTATTTCGAGTTTGAGAGAGTAAACTCATATGTAATGAGTATATCTTATTCATACACATATGTATTTCTAGATACACATGTATGTGTAACCTGGTCATCATGCCTGTAATATGAGGAAGGGCGTGCCACATGCAGTTGATTTCCAGAAAAGTTCAGTCTAACTGGTAGCCAATCCCAGACGTGGAGTCCCGAGTATGGTGCAAAACATTTAGTTTCTTGTTCCCATAAGGCAACTGGTTCTCAAACTGTGGGCACCCGACTGGCAGCATCAGCTTTAGTTGGAAACTTCTTAAAATTGCAAATCACAGGCTCTGCCCCAGACCTGCCGCATCTGAAATTCTAGGGATGGGACCTAGCTCTCGGTTTCGTCAAGTCCTCCAGGTGATTGTGATATGCCGTAAAGCTGGGGAACCACTGGGAAAGGCAACCTTTCAGGTCTTACAGAATCCAGCAATGTGGATGGACTCCCCAAAGTGCCTGCCCTTCCCAAGTGTTCTTGCTTTCCTTTTCTAACACCTTTCACTTCTCACAGTGTCCTAGCTCCATTGTGTCTCAGACTGAGGTACCCTCAATCTCAGAGCCCCAGTAGCAGCTCCTACCCACAGAACTTCAGGATCTGGCTCTGTCTTAGTGGGCGCAACTGTCGACCTTTATATTCTTCAGTGAAGAGCACCTCTGGCTCACTTGTCAGTATTGATCACTTCTCCTAAAACTGATTCAGTGCCTTATTGTGTAAAACAGTTCACTTCCCAGTAGTGATCAAGACAAGAGGATTGAGATCAACAGCCTGTCACATATGCTGTAAGTGGGGCAGCGGTATTGGGACAATTCTGGTTTATTCCCCCTCGTTCCTGCACAGTTGACAATACCGTTCTCTTTCACTCTTTTAAGTACTCTGGTTTAGATGGTAGATCATAGTACAGTGAACTTAAATCATAAGCAGTTCTACCACTATTGGAAAGTGGTCAAAGAAGGATTCACCAAGAAGGAAATGTTTTAGGGCATAAAAATGAAAGATGTCCAAGAGGTAGGCAAGACAGGCCTGGAGCTTGGGGTGGGACAAGGCAGAGAAACCTTAGAGGCTGAGGGTTCAGGACAAATAGGGATGTGGAGCAGCAGGTTACACTACGGGAAGCAGAAGTAGTTCAGAGTCTGGAGCCAGGGTCTGGTGGGAGCAATAATAGAAGAAGCTGGTGGAAGAGGAACAATTAAGGTCATCTTTTTGTTTGTTTGTTTCTTATTCCCCCAACAACGTATCGATTTAGGCTCTTTGGATAATTATTTAGAAGAAACCTAGTATGTCTTTGTTTCCTTATTTATGTTGCTTCTATGTATTTGAAATGCTTATTGCTCTATTTTCCATCGATTTCGGGCCCTCTTTCAAACAAACGATGACTATATAAACGGCATAATAATAACGTACTTTCAACTTTGTTTCAGATTTTCAAATTCACTTTAAAAAGAGGTACCAAATGATTCACATTCCATAATGTTTTATGGCTGTATCATAGCAAAACACTAACCCTGGACTATTGAGGTCTATGGCCTGTCGAGAACAGAGTGCAGGGAATTATGCAAATACCTTACTAATATGCTGTGTTATTGTTTTTCTGAATGTTAATACGATGATTGAATCCTCCTGTTAGAAAATGATCGTATAGGAATTCTTTCTGTCACCATTTGCAATACAGAAATTATGTGTTTCGTGTAGTTTTGTGATCTTGGAAGCTGCTTACAAAGTCTACGTTCTGTGGCAAAGCTTACCTAAACCATAAGGAAATGTTTCTAAATATTTTAAAAATTGTATATTTGATTTTACACAATTAGTTAATGTTACTCTTTTTTTTGTTGTTGATGAACACAGAGATGTGTTCGGCATTAATAGACCTTGGAAGGCTTTGCCCTGGACATTGCATATCAACTGTCCTCTTAGGCCATTGAGTATCATTGTCTTCATCACATAGACTTCTTGTCACTGTCCGTCTCTGTTTCTGTATGGACAGTATAGATTTCATTCCCTTCCTTCTTTCTTTTTTACCAGAGCTAATATTATCTCTTTTTCCCTCTACCATCTGGAGTAATAAATTTTAAGACAATAACCTTCATTATTCCATTAATTGTTGCATTTTCCTACTGTTAATACAGAATACATTTCAGGATTAATAGCTGTCTAGAAAGGAAAAAGAACAATTGATAAATTCCTACATTATCCTTTGTTTAAATATCACATAAGTAGTATATTTATTAATACATTTAGTTAGGTAAATAGGCCTTGAGGACAGATAGCAATTAATATTATGTTTTTTTTTAAAAATCTGTTTATTTGTTTATTTTTGGCTGCATTGGGTCTTCGTCGCTGCGCACAGGCTTTCTCTAGTTGCGGCAGATGGGGGCTACTCTTTGTTGCAGTGCACGGGCTTCTCATTGCGGTGTCTTCTCTTGTTGCAGGACACGAGCTCTAGGCACGTGGCTGCAGTAGCTGTGGCACTCAGGCTCAGTAGTTGTGGCGCACGGGCTCAGTTGCTCCACGGCATGTGGGATCTTCCCAGACCAGGGATGGAACCCATGTCCCCTGCACTGGCAGGCCGATTCTTAACCACTGCGCCACCAGGGAAGTCCTAATATTATGTTTTAATTTTTTTTTTTAATCTGTAATAAGTATAGCTAACTGAAATATGGGTTTAGCCTGGTATCCTGTACTAAGATATATGTGAGGGGATGTTAATTTTTCAGCATGACAAAGACTGTCTAATTTTTGTTTTACTTTTTTAAAACCTCATATACTTTAAATTGTGTCTCATATCAACATGTCTGTAGGGTTAGGGTCTACATGAATTTCGTAAGTAATGTGTTTTTCTGTTTATCAACATAACCATTTACAACTCTGTTTTCTTAAAAATTTTCTGACCCAACAATTATATTTGTTTTGGGAGATGAGAAAGGTGCCAAATGTTAGGTGACAAACTAAGAAAGTTATGTAAAACTTTTTGTAGAAAGAACTGAAGCATCTCCAACTCCCGGTCTGAAAGTAGGATTAAGATCCTAGGCCTATCTTTACGCACCACTCTTTACCAATTGAAGTTTAGAAACGGTTAAGTACAAGCAGTGGCTGTGGTTTATTATAAATCTTTAAAACAGAAAACTTCCCCTGTATTTTAAGAACTGGTCCTTTTAGGTCAGAAGACAATTTGTAATATTTAGTAGATAAATGCTAAGCGAGGGACCCACCATTTTTAAAGTTTTTCAGTTTCCATGTATGCCTAGGACTTGCAATCATTTTTGTAACTATTTTTCATGTCGTTAAAGTCTTGAACTTTAAGCAAACAGGAATCTGAAAGCAAAGAGAAATAATAAATAGAAGACAATTCTATAAGCCTGTCAATTGCATGGGTGGTTTCTGCATATCTCTGTCCTCCCTTGATTTGGTTTTCATTTGATTATCTGTATCAGACAAGGCTTAACATCATTACTTTTGCTGCTAATAAATCCTTAGCTATGAAAAAGCAGCCTGCTCTCTCTGTTTGCATGTTTACAGCGTTAAAATTGGGCCCAACTTTTATGTTGTTTTCTTTGCCTTTACAGTGTGATTCTAGGATAGCATCATATAACAGTTCTCGAGATACAGTTTTGAAGAATTGTGTGGCTCTATCTGCAATAATTCTAACCTTGCAAAGTTGACCTGAAAGTAATCTCAGAAATCTGTATTTGTTAATATTCTTCCGTGTTTATTAGTCAATCTATAAGTTAATGCTAAACCAACCTTTCTATGTTCTTCCAATAATTTTAGTGTTACTTAAATATAAGAAATAAATATATCTTAATATGGGTAGCCCTGTTTGTGAATGTGCATCAGAGACAAAAACTGTTTTAAAGGACCAATAATTAAAATCAATTCAAGTTATATTTGTCATATATCTTTTTTTCCTACAAAGCAACTCTCATCTTAGGATCTCAGAGGTTTATAGCTAATAATTATATTTTATACTAGTGATGCAACATAATGATTATAGTGACTTATATAGGTGAAACAACTAGTGTTTAAACCAGTTGATGGGTGACTTACTGAAATATATTGCACCCGAGCTGTAGATTCAACAGAACTAATACAGGGCCTTAATCCCCAAACTCTTTGACCATCAGAAAACTAAAATCTCCCCCGTAGTCTTTTTTATATTGCTTTACATTTTAAAAACATTTTTACATATCTGTAGTATATCTTTAAATTTGTTCATTTTATTTCTTGCTTCAATAGTCTTTGGAGGATTTTTAAGAAAAAAAATGTGTTAATGTACCAGATTAGGTACATTGCAATGCCCTGCAATTAAGGGAAAGGTATATAGAATATGACTAAATAATGAGCACGTAGATGCACGGTGCACATAAATCTTAGCTTCGTATCACCCTTACCACTGTTCTTACGTTTTTCTCTATAGCAGCTTTAGTTGTTTCACAGGATTATTATTTTCCAATTTTCAGCTCACTTGACTTCATGCTTTGCAGGTCAATTTCTTCTTGAAGAAGCTCGCCTCATAGAAGCAGCTGAGATGGCAAAAAAAGCGGCTGAACTGGATAGCACGGAGTTTGATGTGGTCTTCAATGCTGCCCACATGCTCAGGTTAGTTTTTGCTACTGTGCCTGAGAAGACCAACACTGTAGCTTTATTCTTATTAAATTAATATAATATAATTAAATCAATTATACTAATTCCCCTTATATGTCACCTTATTCCATATTCTAAAAGTGAATTATGCTGCTTAACCATGTTAAAATCAGTCAGGACTATTTAATTCATTATAGTTTATGCGCATAGTATATAGGGTATATGAACTTTTAGGACTCTGAAAATTATTCAGGCCCCTTTTCTCTTTCCTTCAAAAATTATTGGCCATAAAATACAAAAGGAAAATTGCAAAATTGAAATTAGTAACTGTCTAATTAAATGTTTCCAAGACAAAACATTATGTCAGTTAGTCAACTGCATCTCAATATTTGTGGTTTTGTATTAATTATATTGAATGGGTCATGTGGGTACATTTTATTATGCTTGGTAGTAGAGAGGATTATCAAATACAATTATACTTAAGGCCTGTCAAATTCTCAAAATGGCCCTATAATTAGCACTGTTGCTATGTGTTAAAAAAATATGTTTTTAGACCATTAGTGCATCTGTTTTCAGAAAGACTATTTTGAAGGCTAATTACTATAATAGCAAAACAAAAGGCAGATGAACTGTTTTTTGTGTGAATATAAAATGAAAGTCAATGCATTAAAGGAGGATGTTTTTAAGAAACTCGAATGATTTATACAGTTGTTTAAAAAGCATTGTTTGTTCTGTTAGCCGTACGTATACCCCTTCGCACATGCTGTTACCTGAATTTCACTCTATTAAATCTCCACATAAATGCTTCCTTGGGTGACATTCACACTATGGGCTCTGAGCTTGTCTTCTAGGGGCAAGTTTCTAATTATGTAGATTACTCTTACATGGGAAGAAAAATAGCAGAGAATTGGTCCACATTTGGATGGTTTTAAAACATGGACTTTTTGAGAAAAGTAGAGGAACATTTAAAAAAAAATTTTTTTGAGATCATTGTAGATTTGCATGCAGTTAAGAAATAATACAGAGAGATCCCTGTACCACTTATCCAGTTTCCCCAGTGGTGATATCTTGTAGAACTACCATACAGGATCAAAACCAGTATTTTGATATTGATGCAGTCCACTGGTTTTATTGGGTTTCCCCAGTTTTAGTTGTACCCCTGTGTGTGTCTGTGTGTTTTTGGTTTTATGCACTTTTATTACGTGTATAGGTTAGTGTATCCATCGCTCAGTCAAAATACAGACTGTTTCCATCACCACAAGCATCCTTCGTATTCTCCTTTTATAATCACATACCCTCACCTACCCCTGTCCCCCAGGAACCAATATTTAAAGCAAGTTTTGTAAATTACCTTGGATTTATAATTTGAGATTATTACTGTAACTGTATCGTAGTGGTTTACTCCTTGGCTTTTGATAAGTTTTAAATAAGAAATTCGAAGTCTGTTTGAGAGGAAAGAGTGTACCGTGAGGTTTCAGTTGAATATCCTCATTCCGTATCAATGCTTAGCATTCCTAAAGCAGGTACCTACAAAGAGAAATCACCATTCAATAGACTATTGGTATATTTTAAAAATAAACTGTAGCCAGTTTGCAGGAACCTTCAATAGAATGATTTTTTTTTTTTTTTTTTTTTTTCTGCGGTACGCGGGCCTCTCACTGCTGCGGCCTCTCCCGTTGCGGAGCGCAGGCTCCGGACGCGCAGGCTCAGCGGCCATGGCTCACAGGCCCAGCCGCTCCGCGGCATGTGGGATCTTCCCGGACCAGGGCACGAACCCATGTCCCCTCATCGGCAGGCGGACTCTTAACCACTGCACCACCAGGGAAGCCCTAGAAGGACAATTTTTAAAAGATACTTTAATTTGCGTGAGAAGGTTAGGTGCTGTGTTGGAAAGAGAATTTTTTTTTTCTTCATGAATAAAAACACTGTGCTTTTAGTTACAATAAACCATTTAGAATGTGAATGCACAAGTTTCTAGAAACTAATTTATCTTAATCATAATAGATACTTTCATCAACAAGGCATTTTGCTATATATTAAATCAGTATCTGAAATTCAAGGTCTACCAACGGAAACTTGGAAACTCGTTACAAGAACATTACAAAAAACGTCCTTGTTAAATACATAGCTTGTAACTTTTCCTTAGTTACCATAGTGCTAGAAACCAGTGGAAAGTTTTTGTTATACATTGGCGACGTGGAAATCTTTAGGATTTATTTTTCAGAACATTCTCTCTAGCTTTCTACAGTCTGCATTGCTCATTAAGTTGCATTCAGTCAGCGCCTTCCTATCTTGATTGCGAGTATGACCACAGCAACCTGGTCATATCCTTATTCAACTTGGTGGCAGTCCGTATGAATGTTTTTACTTATTTTTTTAGCTCTGTCAAATTCAACAATTTCTTGAATGCCTATTGTGCAAACTGAACACCAGCCTCTTTCCTTATTAATCAAGAGCATGTAGGACTTTGTTTGCTAAAAAGAATAAAAAAGGTTATTGGTTTTCCCTTGAATGCAGCCTTATCAAAATGGCTAGCTGTCAAGATTTTGCTTATTCAGTGTTACATCTAACATTTCCCTTGAGGCAGCCAAATTGTTGTAAATTGAGTTTGATTTTAATTTTTTTCCTTCAAGAGCTCTGTTCTTTCCTAAGATATTTAGGAGACAAAATTGGCAAGGTTTGGTGATCAGTTCGATGGGAGGGAAAGGGCAGATGTCTCCCTGGCTGTGTCTTGGTTAGCTGGATCAATGGTTGACCTAATATACAAAATCATCAATTTAGGAAATGTTATAGTTCAAGATATAATTTGAAGCATACTTATTTAACTTCCCTTTCCTTGGGTAATTCCCAATGAATTGACACAAAGAATCTATTAATAAGGAAAAAACTGCTTATCACGAAAGCAAAAAGAAAAAGGAAAAATCATTCCGCCAGAAGAGACTAGTTTGGAAGAGCCCATCAAGGGGCAAATCTTTAACTTATTAGGACCTTCAAGAGGCTTGAAATTGGAGAAATGTCTAACAGATCCATTTTAATTCTCAGTAATGGAGAAAGATCTTTTTCTGTAGAATTAGAATATTTCTAATTCCTGTTGTCAAGGTGATTCACAAGAACACTGTGTGGGGTAGAAGTATTAATGCTGTTCACCAAATATATTTGGCCTTCCCACTTCAAGAAACATAATAGGACTGCACTTTTCTGCCTTCTTCCAAGTTGAAGACCTTCCTGTGTCTTATTGGGTCGTTGAATGTGTGTGAACGTGATGTATGTTATTTCTGAGCCCAAATTGTAAGAGTCAGTGCTTTTCCCTTTTTCTGACTTGGAAATTGTGGAAATAGATCCAGAAATAAGCAAAGGGAGACAAACTTCCCTTCTCACCTGCATTGGATAGGATGAATGAATGCAAAGTAAATTTTGTCTTAATTCACTGAGATTTAGGATGTGTCTGTTATCGCAGTGTAATCTAACCTATCCTAACTGATCAGAATATATCTGTGAAAATAAAATACATAGTTGGAAAGAGGAGCCATATAACATCAGAAAAGATTAAGCAATTAATAGGATCTCTGAGTTTATAACTACAGTGGAGGCAATGTAAAATTGATGGATTGAAATTTAAATAGAAATTATAGATATTTTCCCAGAACTTAATGAAAAATACTAAAGACATGAAAATGATGACTGAAAGGATAAAAGATTGATGAATAGATTGAGAATAGTATATATACACTAGTAATTTTATTTATATATATATGTTTATATAATTATATATAGTATACAACTATGTATATATAGTTATATATACCTGTATAGTATATAGGTATTGTTTATGTAATATGTGATACTTTTGTCTCTGTGTATATAAATATGTATATATAATTATGCTGTACTTATGTGTATGTAGTTAGATATGGCATATATACATATATAATTTTATTTGTTGTATAAATGTTAATATAAATAGAAAATTTCTGAAGGAGAACATAGCTCAGATGAGCAATTATCAACAAATAGAAAAAATTTCCAAGATAGGATGGAGGTCTTTCATCATCATTATTAAAACCAAAATTAATGAAAATAGATCTACTCCTAAACTTGTCTTCTTGCATGGGTCACCATTTTTAGTTGCAAACTAGAGAATCCACTCTTGCCAGTTTAAGCAGAAACAGGTTTTATTGTAGAGAATTCTATAGCCCACAGACTCTCCCATAGGCTTGAGAGTGCTCTACATAGCCAGAAATAATTTCCACCACCTAGCTTTCCTTGGTGCTCAGCAGCTTTTAGAATCCAGAGCTCTGACACCATCACCCACAAGGAACCAAGAAGAACAAGCACCACATTCATTAGAAGATGAGTCTTCTGAGTGCAGCTGCCTACCCATTATACTTACTTCTGATTTTGATTCTCTTGAGGTTGCATCTGATTGATGGAATCTGAGTCATGTACTGATACCTTGGCTGGAAGCAAGTTGGAAGATGAGGAAATTTTCGGCTTCTGCCTTGTTTGGGAAGACAGGATGCACACTGTGGCTAATTACTAAATATATTTCCAGGGAGGGTGATCACAGATGTTGAAGGCCTCACATAATGAATGGTTGACTACATGTGTTGACATTTTTAGTACTTCAAATAAAATGGAAAAAGTACTGGATATTTCCAGATGAGAGCATTAAAAAAAAAGCAGATTGGTTATCATCAAAGGAAAATATCAAAGGAATTTAAAATACTAAAACTCAGTAGAGTTGTGTCTATAGAGTTGTGAGAGGAAAGTATTGAATCAATTATTCTGTTAGAAGCACTTTGTATGAATGGATTTATTCAGCGTTCTTCCAGACCTGGAAGCTAGAAAGCACACAAAGGTATTTGACACCTGAGAGGAAATCTTGAGGCACTGAAAACAAATTTAACTCATTCACAGCATTCATGGGCTCTGGTGGAAAATTGTTTTTTTCTTTTATTTTCTTTTTTAAAATCCATTTACAGGGTAATGAAGGAAAAAATGTAGCATTTATTCAGGTATCTCCTGTCTACCTAGCACTGTATTTTGCATTGTATATGTCACCCTCTTAGTTATAATTTCACATATATGAAATAGACACTAATATTCCCGTTTTACAGATGAAGATGCTGAGGCTCAAAGAGAGTTGGTATTTCCCATACTTGGTAACGCTGGGATTTAAACTTAGCATATTCTTGCCAAGTATAATACTGTTTTCACTGTGTCACATTGGCTCCCTCATAGCTTTATAACTGGGTGATTACCTAGAAGCTGTGATTCCTGAATTTACTGATGGAAAAAGGGTTTATAGAGAGTAACAGGTTTTCAAATGTGTAAATCCTAAATAGTAAGATCCTTCCAGAATTATTACATTAGCCCTTTGTGGTAAATTTTAGAAAATAGGTATATAGTCATAGGAGAGAGAACTCCAAGTTTGTACTGTAAAAGGAACGTTAAGTTTATAGACATACCATCACGGTATATTGTCTGACGAAGGACACACTGCTGAGATAAGTGTGCAGTTTCCTTTTATCCAGGCCTAAGGACCCAAGTTGTCACTGCTTCCTAAGGTAGTAAGAAAAGCAAAACTGTACTGTACCAACTGGTTCCCAATGCTTCCCTAATTTCTAGAGAGCAGAGTGAATATATGAGAAAAAATTATCTTTCAATTTTCATTCTCCAATAATTTCACTGGAAATGACATGAAATAGACATTCTTAAGGAATAAAGGAACAAAATCAGATTATTTTCTCAAAGCACATTGTGAATGTACACCCACACCCACCCACACACACACATACGTTGGATATTGGAGATATATATATATCTCCAAGACCCTGTAAGTAATACGCTTTCTTTTTTAGCACTTCCCAAATTACCGAAGACCGCTCAAAAAGTTATTGGGTTTTCTACTTATAAATTGTATATTACTGCCAAGTTTTGGTTAAGTGTGGCCTATTTCAACTAGGCTAAAGTGGGATGTAAGGTCTTTAAAGCAAAGGGGTGTGGCAGATGAAGTTAAAGTTGGTACCTTCCTACTCTGTGCCTTTCCAACATTAATGTTCATGTGAATCACCCAGGGATCTTGTTACATCACATGTTCTGATTTAGTATGTGTGGGTGGTACCTGAGGTTTTACTCTTCTAACAAGTCACAGGTGTTGCTTATGATGTTGGTTCTTGGACCACTCCTGCAAACAAGTTCTAGTTTGCCTTTCCTCTTGTCATCCCTCTCAAACCCTGCTCCCCACCCAAGCACTACCACTTGGACATAAGTAGTAATTTACTATATAGGAATATTATAGTGGACATTACCGATAGACATTTCCTTCCTTTTCATTTTTCCAGTACATTTCATTATGTAATCTTTCCAGATATAGGCTTAACCTGTCCTCAGCAGCCCTCAAAGATTTGAGGCCATGAATCAATGGACTCAAATTCTTACGGGACATCAAGAAATATCTAACTTCAAGGAATCATTTTGTAAAACTTACACCATCAGTGTAGGCTTTTCCTCTGTTATTGCTACATTTCCACTGTGCCTCTCTATCCTTTATATTTAGTGTTGAGACAGATGCCTACAGGTCTTGAAGCCATTTTTGATGTCTTGGTTGAGAAGTTTTCATTTAAGAAGCCTTGATGACCATAAATCGTTTATTCTAGGAGTTTCATTACAAGGTTTTTTTTCTACTCCATTATTTTTACATATATGTGACTCTGGTTTTGCTATTTTAAGATTTTCCATACATTTTTATGTCCTTGTTTATTTCAGTTCTACTTCTATTACTACTGTACAGTTTATCAACTAGAATTAACATTTTCCTCTGCTTTGAGTAACTTAAAGCTAAGTGTAAGTTTAGCAAGTCGGCAAGAACACAGGAAGCATCAGATACTGTTTCAGCTTACTTTCATGATACAGGAACAAATGGCTCTCTAGTTTAAAAAAAAAATCCTCATAAGTTATCCTTGAAAATGATCACCAAGACTTAAATAAAATATTGTCTTTCATATGAGTCAAACAGTGGTTATCATCCATATTAAATAATTTTAATTCAAGACTGACAATTCACAACCATTAATAATTGTAGTTAAAGAGAGTCTTCTAAATGCTACTTGAGTTTTTATTTTCTATATTTTTTCAAGGAAGTAATTTAAAATTTACCAACCTTTAATTTTATAATTCTCACAGAATACATAAAAATGTAGGTAATTGCAAATGATTCTTTTAATCAGAATCTCCTCAAACATTTTATGGGGTATATCAAGTTGTTTCATAATGTAATTGATTCCCAAATTTCTTTTATATATCTTTTCTTGTAAGAATATTGGGCCCTAAACCTGTGTTCCAAAAGACACTTTTATGTCATAAAATAATACCAAAGAGAAGAATTAGCTGTATGAAATATATTTCTATATTTTTTAATAGATGTAAGTTTCATAGTCCCGTGCGCAAAAATGGAATTCTGTAGTAATCAAATGATGACATTTGTTTGTGACTTTTGTTACTATTTGTTTTCACTCTGAACCTACTTTTTCACTGATGGCAGAAAAACTGAATCTAAAGACTTTAAAAATATAATCGGCACAACCCAGTGATTTTTTTCAGAAGTCGAGGTTTACTTCATAATCTAGTTTACAAATACCATCTGGCTTTTCTACCTCCTTACCTTTTGTGGCCCTGAGAGGCCACAGATAATATGCAGAGGGAGAGGGCCTTAAATATGTGATGGGCAGGAGTTAATAAGAAAGGAGCCACTGTATCAGTCTCCAATTGATGTCTATTGTTGGCATGGTGATTTAATCTTTACTCTTTAGATAAGGGACATAATGTTGACTCAGGGTGACATGTTAGATGAGGGTAGTCACCCATCTGGGCCCAGTGTAGTTTCCTGGTAAGAGTAATTTTTCTTACCATCTCATTTCTGGCTTTTGTAAAGTATATTGTGGCCAGAACACAAGGTTGTCTACATACGGCCTGGGAGATCTCTTGGCAGGGCCAACTACTTTCCCCTTTACTCACCTTCTGAGTCTTCTACTTGGACACGCGGGAAACTTACGGTCCCCTTCTCTGTCTAATTGTGACCACCGCCCCCCAAAATAGGAGATTTGGGGGGTAAGAAAGTAAGTATCCAAATACTCTTCTTGCTTTTTCTCATTCCATATTTCCTTGCCTTTCCCCTGAATTCCTACTCTTCCCCTCCTTTATGGGAGACGGTGAAGTACATGCGGCAAAATACTATAGTGCATTTCACTGTTTATTCTTTTTTTTTTTTGCCGTAGGCAGGCCTCTCACTGCTGTGGCCTCTCCCGTTGCGGAGCACAGGCTCCGGACGCGCAGGCCCAGCGGCCATGGCTCACGGGCCCAGCTGCTCCGCGGCACGTGGCATCTTCCCAGACCGGGGCACGAACCCGCGTCCCCTGCATCGGCAGGCGGACTCTCAACCACTGCGCCACTAGGGAAGCCCCTCACTGTTTGTTCTTAAAACTATCCTCTGCTCGGCTGGGTCTGGTGAAGTTCACTTCTATCAGTTTGGGAGTTAGAATTGGAAGGATGTAAAACCTGTCATTGCAAATATTCTCCATATTCTCCCCATTTTTTTTTTCATATTTTCCCCTTTTCAAATCTCATTCCTTACTTTAAATCATCGCTTTTAAGCATAATAATCAAGAAGCATGTTTTATTGCTTTCTTAGTATTTGATGTAAGAATTGTTGTGGTCATCTGCCACAGAGCAATGTACCACATGTCATTCTGATACATCCGGCGCTCACAAAGATAGCAGCATGATCCTGTGATTCAGATATTTTATTTTAGAGCCCTTGATTCTGAGCTCAACCACTTACCAGCTGCGTTGCCTTGGGGGACTGTCAGCTTCTCTAAGCCTCATTTTAACCATCTTTGAAATGTGGTTAATAATAGCAATAATAGCAATAGATTCATAATATTGTTGAAACTGGAAAATAGAGTAATCAATCCATGGAATTTTGTAAGTGATACATAGAGAATTTACTATCTCAGAAAAGAAATAGTGAACAAAGAAAAGAAATATGGGTATTCAGGAAAAGTATATTTTATCAGCTTCTTTAAGTAGTTTGATCCCAATAGTCTTTGGAACCTGAGTCCTGTAATCAATCTCTAACAATCCAGTGGTTGAGGTTCTAGGGTGTTTACTAGAATCCCCTAAGCAACTGGCAGGATATTGCTAATTTCCTCAGTTTTCAAATGCTGAGTAATGATTCATTCATTTTTGCATTAAGATTTATTAAGTACTCCCAGGATGTTTCTTGCAGAGGGGGGAGTTTGCAATACAGCTTACGCCATAAAGTAGACATTGGACAGCTCCTCATGAGTTTTCTCTGTAGAGAGTAAAACGAGGATATACGCGAAGATTCAGTGGGTAGAACTGACATACTCTTTTCCCTACAGTTTTCCATGTGTTGCCATAAGTGCCTAGTAGTCAGTAAAATCCGTTTAATATTAGAAGAAAAGTCCTAGAGTCAAAATTAATTTTCACAGTTATATGGCAAATATAATAAATTCTATTTGTATTTTCTTATTTCATTAGAATATCATGAATTCTACTTTTAGCTTAAGAAACTAAGTCTTCTAAACTAGATATTTCCTTTGGGAATTAAGAAGACTGAAGACAGTGAAGGCTTGAAAAACTAATAACCTTTTTATGGGGAAAAAAACTTTTTTCAATTGCATTGATTATTATTTTAAAGGCATTTTACCTAGTGAATTCCTGAGTTTTTTTTTTGATCCTTATCTACCTCCTGAATCTGAATGTCCATAAAGATGAATATTAATGGTCACCATACTTCCTATGTTAAACATCTATTGGTTGATCTTGCTTCAAAGTAACTTACTTCTTTGTAGAATTAAGTTACTCTAATTTCCTACTCCATGCCTTTTATTTTCCTCTGGAGAAAACCTTTCCAGGGCATGACCTAATGAATTCTGGTTCAAATTTCCAAATGAATCTGAACCAAAGTGATTCTATAGTTTGGTTTAGGGAACCTTCATTAAATACCCTAGCGAGAGAATTTTTACTGTTTCATACCAGACTGAAGTACTTTTCTTGATATATTGAAATTGAACTTCAACATTTATGAGAATATAAATTGCAGCAGCACTTTGTAACATGTTGTAAGTCCAGTAGAGTCTTAAGTCAAGGACTTTTACTTTCTCTATAACCCCATTAAAAATAGCAGTGTTTCTAATTATTTTTCCTTTAAAAATTAGAAAAATATGTCCTGCTCTCCAGAGAAATGTTATCTTCACTTATTCCTGTAGTTTATATGGTTGCATGCCATATGTCTTTATAGTTTTTATGTGGCTTGACCAAAGTGCAAATTCAATTTTATAGCTATGGCTAGTTTGCCTTCTCTTTTAAAGAGAGAAGTGGTTTTCTAATTGAGAAAGTTAATTTTTGTTTCTCCTCTTTATTCCTGACCTCTTTGCAATCGTCTTGTCTCAAAAGGTTCTTCACATCACAGTTTCAAGAGAAGACTCCATTTTAACTGCAGGACCGCACGGCTTTAAGTACTATTGTTCACACTATAGTTATCTGAAGTTGAATTTGTTCTTTTTCTATAGCATTTCTTTTCTACACAGATATGGTCACCAGACTACAGTGTAACCTGCAAGAGCTTCTAGCTTTTATTATCTACCATCTTGGAAGGTTTTCAGAAAGCAGCATGGCATGATCAAAAAGCATAATGTTTTGATGGCTAATTGGCTGGGCTTCTTTGGGACTCGAGAGATTTGATTTCTTCTGTTAACCAATTGGCTGAACCAAGGAGTTTGCTGTGAATTGCAAGAATAGACAGTGCACAAACTTATCTGTAAAGTTTAGTCTGCATCTTATTTGTATAAGTCACCTGTGCCACTCATGGTATTTGGTAGTAATTAAGAAAAACTGACTGTAGCTATTTGAAGGCTGTGGGAACTACAGAATTCACTATAGACTGGAAGACATAGCTTGAACTGGCAGGAAATAAAGTAGCCCCAGAGCCTTCCTGCAAAGAAGCAGGACATCCAATAGCAGTTCTTTACAGGAAGACTCTGACCAGGATATAGCCCTGTTGCCTCCACCACTGTCACTGTGAGCAAATTCTAGCCATCCTCTCATCTTTCTGTCATTTGCTCAGGAATCAAAGTCCTAAGCAAGAACATCCCGTTAGCTGAGGCTACATCATGTGCCCACCCTGGTGACGGGAGAGCAAAGAGAGGGAGAGACTGGCCTTTTTTTTTTTTTTTTTCTGGATAAACAACACACAATGGAAAGTTCCCCTCCTGGACTGTAAAGAAAGTAGCTTTCTAGATAGATTTTTTTTTTTTCTAAAACCTGAAAATGTTTAGTATTTTCATAAAACAAGAGCAACTAAATAGTAATCTTGACAGTTTATTTTTGAGAGTTAAGGCTTTTCTAGGACATCCTACTGAAGCAGGAGAATCCCAACCCTGTGATATACTATGGACATTAGCTTGGAAAAGGAAACTAACGTTGCGAATTCCGGATGTGTACATTTAAAATAATGCCTACTGAGTAGGATTAGGTTGAGATATTATTTACAGGGCCTTAAAGATCGTGACAAGTACACTGTGTGCGTTCAATTTTTACTGATCTTTTTCTGCTTAGTCACCTTATTATTTGATTGGCATGATTGTAATCTTTAAAAAGTTAATATTATTTTGCTACATAATGATTCTGTTCACCTCTCTGAAATTTTAAAATAAACGATTTTGTTTTTGTTTTTGTTTTCTTTAACAGGCAGGCTAGCCTCAATGAAGCAGCCGAGAAGTACTATGATCTGGCCGCCAAGCTGAGGCCTAATGTAAGTACCTTCCTAATGAGAAGTATTATTCAAAGGGATGGACTCACAGCATGTGAGAGTTTTAGACACAGAAAACTTGTGATACTGGTGTTTTTCTCTCTGATCTCTTATTTTGTGTTAAATGGCTGATTCAACCATAAAATATGCCCGTCTCAAGCTTCTTTCTTTTTCCAGAGGTACAAATGGCTATTTACTACCGTGTGTGAAGCACCGTACATTTTTATCATTTGAGCACAGGTTTTAGCATTATTAGATATTTTGCATTTGGATGACTTTTAAAATGAGTTCTTTGAAAGTACTTTTGCTGTGGTGTTACATACCTTTGGACTTCCTAACAGCTCAGTGATTCTTATGTGTTGTCAAACCTCAAGCTGTGTGTGCCTCTTCCCTATTCCACAGTACTCATTTCTAGTAACTGTGCTTTTCAACTTTATCAAGTATTTTTTATTAGACTTTTTCCCTGGGTAGTCACACTTCCATAAATTAGATCGTTGCTATTGAAACAGAGAACCATTTACGAGAGAATAAGAACTGGTTTTGTATCGGTCTTCTCAGCACTTTTTTATTCACAGTACGTCATTGAATTCCAGGGCATTGCTTTTATTCTCATCCACACTGCTCTGCATCACTCTGCAACACTAAAACCTCTACCCTGCTCTCTGGATCTACGCCGTCTATTGAGAAATGTAATTTTCAAACAGTAATGAAAGTGCACGTGTGATGGGACTACAAATAGTGGAATCAGTCCCATTTCTTTACAGTAACTCATCTATTGGACAAAGGTCTATAGAGTACCTGCTTTGTGATAGGATACAGAGATTTCATACCCTAAAAGACCACACAATGTAGCAGACAAGACTGAACATAATCAACTAATTGAAATACAGTGTGGAACAAGGGGAGGATTAATGCTTCCTGAAAGCAACCCACCCAGGAAGTAGCTTTTTTGATCAAGAGACTCAACCACATGTAACCTTAGCCCTTGAATCTAAATGTCCCAGTTTCATTAATTATAAGGTACTTTAAGAATCGGTAAGCTGTTTGCAACAGAAGAAAATAATTTAATAGTTGTAAAAAGAATAATAAGCACTAAAATTTATTAAACACTTGTTTAAACAAGTGAATTCTCTCATTTATTTCTCACAACAACCCACAGATACTTCTGTGATCCTCATTCTGCTGAAGTTCGGAGAAATGAATAACTCACCCAGTATCACAGCTAATAAGTGGAATCACATTGTAACCCAGGCTGTTGTGTGTATAAGAGAAAGCTCGATGGAAAAAACTGCAGTTGTATCTTAGAAAATGCAAGCCAGAAGTCTAGAAAAACAAAATAATAATGGTCCTGTCATTTATTCATTAAATATTTACTGAGCATCTGTTAAGTGACAGACACTATTCCAGGCACTGGATACACGCCAGTGAACAAAACTGACAAAAGAGTCTCTGCCCCTTGGGAGCATATAGTCTAGTGGTGAGGAGACAGAACAGAAGCAGATCAATAAAATATATAGTATGTCTGACAGCAGTAAGTGCTTTGGAGAAAAATGGAGCAGGAAAAGGAAATTAGAAGGTGCAGGGGGAGGTATGCAGGAGGCACAGCTTTGTAAATGCCTGAGTTGGGCATCTTGTGTAGCATTTCTAAGAAAAGGGTTGGACTTGAGACCTTAAACTTATAAGTTCACTGAAGACAGAAATCAGGATTTTTTGTCTGACTGCCTTCCTTCCTTCCTTCCTTCCTTCCTTATCCTCCTTTCCTTTCCTTTCCGTTCCTTTCCTTCCTTCCCTTCTTTGATTAATAGAATTGATTGATAGAATCAATAATAGAATGATTAATAGAATGATATAATGCTCTTACTATATATACTAAATGATGGTAAGTTCAACCCTTGTTCATTGAGTAGCAGTCCCTTGAGTGTCACTTTTATTTTTGTTAAGTGGTTGATCAGGTAGCCGTCTTCAGCACATTGTAATGGATTAGGGAGAAAAGGGCTCTCTGACCTGACCTCAAAAATGAAAAAGAAAATGAGGCACCACAAGATTTAAACCTGACTTACAAGAGTATTTATTTTAAAGACTGGCCAAATCATAAAATCAATATTTAATCTCCAACTCGAAGCCACTTTTTCTGAAACCCCAAAAAGTTTCTTCATAAACACGCCACAGATTGCTTTTGAAAAATGCATTTATTCAAATGATATTTCTCTTATCTGGTAACAATAAATTAAGTATTTTATAGACTTGGATAAGATATGAAGTCTATATTTAACAATAAGAAAATGATGTTACAGTTGATGATCAACAGATGTGATCTTTCCCTAATCTGTTTTATGAATTGTGTTTGGTTTTCCGTACATAATTTGGTAAGTAAGATGCCACCAAGACAAGACTGATAAAATGTAAACCTTAACAATAACACAGGTTTGTATTCTGAAATGAAGAGACCTATTTAAACAATAGCCTCATGTCATGAATTATTAGCAGTTAGCATGTGATCTAAATTAAAACATCCATCTGACATTTATCTTGCTCAGAGCTGTTTGTTCCCTTTGTCATAAAAACATTCTTTGTTATTTCTGTACTTACTAAATAAATTTCAGTTACCTGTTTATATGAGAACATGGTAAACAGACCTCAACTCTTATTCCCTGTTTAAGTAGTTTCACTATCTTTTCTATTTTTCTTGTCTACATGGTAACCTAATCTTATTCTTATTTTTCATAAAGCATTTTCTTCTGTTGTTTAGTTTTAACTACAGCAGTCTGTAGCTGTATGTCGGGGTCCTCTGTGGATTTTTCAGCAGTGCTCATGTCAGATCATGACTATGTGAAGTAAAATTTTTTATTGCAACCCTGTGCACTACCCACTTACTGTATTAAGAAGATTGCTGATCATCTGTGAGATGAATTCCTCTCTTAGTAAAATACCTATTCCATTTCTTCAGTATGTCCCATGATGAATTGCTTTATATTTTTTTCTTCTACGAAAGTCTTATTTTTCCATACAACTTACTTGAAAATTATTAATTGACTTTTAGGGTTATTCATATTCAAAGAATTCCAGTGACCAAATGCTAAAATAAAGAAATCTAAATTAGCAGAGACATATAACTTTATTTATTTTTTTAACACCTTTATTGGAGTATAATTGCTCCACAAGGGTGTGTTAGTTTCTGCTGTATAACAAAGTGAGTCAGCTATATGCATACATATATTCCCATATCTCCTCCCTGTTGCATCTCCCTCCCACCCTCCCTATCCCACCCCTCTAGGGGGTCACAAAGCACCGAGCTGATCTCCCTGTGCTATGTAGCTGCTTCCCACTAGCTATCTATTTTACATTTGGTAGTGTATATATGTCAGTGCTAATCTCTTACTTTGTCCCAGCTTACCCTTCCCCGTCCCCATGCCCTCAAGTCCATTCTCTACATCTGCGTCTTTATTCCTGTCCTGCCTCTAGGTTCATCAGAACCATTTTTTTTTTCAGATTCCATAAATATGTGTTAGCATATGGTATTTGTTTTCCTCTTTCTGACTTACTTCATTCTGTAAGACAGACTCTAGATCCATCCACCTCACTACAAATAACTCAACTTCATTTCTTTTTATGGCTGAGTAATATTCCATTGTATATATGTGCCACATCTTCTTTATCCATTCATCTGTCAGTGGACACCTAGGTTGCTTCCATGTCCTGGCTATTGTAAATAGAGCTGCAATGAACATTGGGGTACATGACTCTTTTTGAATTATGGTTTTCTCAGGGTATATGCCCAGTGGTGGGATTGCTGTGTCGTATGGTAGTTCTATTTTTAGTTTTTTAAGGAACCTCCATACTGTTCTCCATAGTGGCTGTATCAATTTACATTACCAACAGTGCAAGAGTGTTCCCTCTTCTCCACACCCTCTCCAGCGTTTATTGTTAGTAGATATTTTGATGATGGCCATTCTGACTGGTGTGAGGTGATACCTCATTGTAGTTTTGATTTGCATTTCTCTAATGATTAGTGATGTTGAGCATCCTTTCATTTGTTTGTTGGCAATCTGTGTATCTTCTTTGGAGAAATGTCTATTTAGATCTTCTGCCCATTTTTGGATTGGGTTGTTTGTTTTTTTGATATTAAGCTGCATGAGATGCTTGTATATTTTGGAGATTAATCCTTTGCCAGTGAGCAGGCACATATAACTTGAAATGTTAGACTCTGATATTGTTTCTTCATCAGGGATATTGAATACATCATCATTTACTGAAGTGCACATTTAGAGAAATATATTTATTTAAGTGCACATTCAGAGAAACATTTTTGTAGTGGGAAAACTCTTTACCAAAATTGCCATTTTAATTTTTTCCACTTTCAGTTTTCCATTTTTATAAATAAAATTGATCTTTCTGTGGAGGTTACTTTAAAAAGACAACACTTTTCTCTGTCTTCTCTCCCATTTACGCACATCAAAAACTGCTGACTCTTGAGGACTAGAAAGAACATTAAAATGAAATGGTTTTGTTCCTCCTGTGGGAAGTGAGCCAAATTCTGCATTAATTTATAGGTTTTTAAATTTTCCGTAAAATGCGAAGAATGGGGAATTTGCATAGTACAAAGTCACCCAGTTCTACTTGGCTTTTAGTAAATGCCAAAGTTAGAAGAGGGTAATTCCTAATAATGAGGAATTATATTTCTTTATATTTTGTATTTTTCTGCATGTAATTGTTTTTGGCCTGAATTCATTCAACATTTTTATTGTTACTATTGAGTTCTAACATAGTGTAAAATTCTACGCCAAGTGCAGTAGGATCCAATTTGTGAAAAATTAACCCTGACCTTGATGCGGGGAGAAAGTGGGGGAGAGAACCAAGGATCCAGATCCTCATACTTCAAGGCAGTAAAAGATGCTGTATATTAAGTGCCCTGTGAGTGATAGAAGCTAGGTGCTGGAAAAGTGCACAGGAGAAAAAAAGTACTTTCAGGGCCTCCCTGGTGGCACAGTGGTTGACAGTCTGCCTGCAGATGCAGGGGACACGGGTTCGTACCCCGGTCCGGGAAGATCCCACATGCCGCGGAGCGGCTGGGCCCGTGAGCCATGGCCACTAAGCCTGCGCGTCCGGAGCCTGTGCTCCACAACGGGAGAGGCCACAACAGTGAGAGGCCCCGCGTACCGCAAAAAAAAAAACAAAAAAAACAAACTTTCAGCTGGACTGATCCTAGAAGACATTGAGTCACAGTTGACAAACACAGAGAATCTTGAAATGATTGGAGCTTTATAGGTGAAGTTTTTAGCAGGAAGAAGAGAAAAGAGAGAATTCTGGCAGGTAGAGGCATATGCATGAACAAAGACATGAGCTCAGAAAGCATGAACTATACCCAAGGAACAGTAAGCAGATGTGGTTAATATTGCCCATGGTGTGGGGCAGAGAGGAAGAGTGGGGGAAGATAGAACTGAAAAATAATATAAAACCAGATGAAGGGCATTGAATACCATACTGTGAATGAGGAGTTTGTATTCCAGGATTGTGTTCAGCAGGATGATGTAATGAAAGTGGTAATTTGTCAGATGTGATGAAGAATGTGTGTTTCATTTGGGAAAGTAGAAATGACACATGCAGCTTTGAGAAAACCAAATAAAAAGTCATTGAAATAGTATAGGCAGGACTTCCCTGGTGGTGCAGTGGTTAAGAATCCGCCTGCCAATGCAGGGGACACAGGTTCGAGCCTTTGTCCGGGAAGATCCCACATGCCGTGGAGCAACTAAGCCCATGCACCACAGCTACTGAGCCTGCGCTCTAGAGCCCACGAGCCACAACTACTGAAGTCCACGCACCTAGAGCCTGTGCTCCGTAACAAGAGAAGCCACCACAGTGAGAAGTCCGCTCACTGCAACTAGAGAAGGCCCACACGCAGCAACAAAGACCCAATGCAGCCAAATATAAACAAATAAAATTTATTTAAAAAAAAAAAAACAACTTGCCTTCTCTCTTTAAAAAGAAAAAAATATAGTATAGGCACAAGGCATAACATAGATCCAAAAATACAGAAACACAGTAGAATGGAAAAGAACATGCAGGGAGAGTAAGCATATTATTTGATAGGATATGAGTAGGAAAATTAATTGGCCCAATGAGTGTTCCAAAATTTTAAATTTAGGTAACTTGGAAAAAAAGAAATCCCCTAAACAGAAATAGGACAGAAAAATGTGTTTATTTCAAGAAGAAAGTGTTAAGTTTGAACCGAGCAGATTCTAAGTGAGAGGGAAGATATTCTAATTTTCTACAGGACATTCCTATCAAGTGGCAGTTGGGGGAAAGGCCACCGTTAGGCATAGAGGTGCAGGAGTCATTTGCAGAAACTGCACAGTACCAAAGGAGAAGATAAGATCACCGAGGGAGGGAAAGTACAAAAGGAGAGAAGAGAGCCCATTTCACAGCCCCGAGCATCCCTGCATTGGAAATATAGGGTAAGGAAGGCATAAGACAACAATAGGACGTAGAAATCAACATTGGTGAGCAATTTCCACTGCTGCTAAACAGTAAAGAAAAACAAGGACTGAGAAAGTCCTTTGACTTCAAAGGATAAGATGACGGGCTACCTTCGTGAGTTCAGTTTCGTGCAAGTGATATGGGCGGAAGTTGTTAAGGTGTTAAGGACATGAGAATTGGGAGCAGAGCGTGTAAAGTGAATCTGCAAATAAGTGTGGAAGTAAATGAAAGAGGGCAATACCAAAGAAATATTAAGTATGTGTTTATTAAATATTAAAAATAGGTGTTAGGGCTTCCCTGGTGGCGCAGTGGTTGGGAGTCTGCCTGCCGATGCAGGGGACGCGGTTTCGTGCCCCGGTCTGGGGGGATCCCGCGTGCCGCGGAGCGGCTGGGCTCATGGGCCATGGCCGCTGGGCCTGCGCGTCCGGAGCCTGTGCTCCGCGGCGGGAGAGGCCACAGCAGTTGAGAGTTCCGCGTAACGCAAAAAAAAAAAAAAAAAAAAAAAAGGTGTTAAAGGGTATGTGTATGTGTGTGTGTTTAAATACGAGATTTTAAATGTGTCCAAGTAGAGGGGAAAGCAGAGGAAATATAGAAGATCTTAAAGGATTATTTCCTCCCCAGGGACTGAAAAAGAAAAAGTAGACTATGAAGATATAAGGAGGAAAAAAAAAATTAGAAATAGAGCATGTTTAGGTAGTAATTTACTAATGTCATCTTTATTTGGCTGTCCGTTGGTCCTGGGCAAAAAGGGCAGAATTTGAAGCCAAAGGCCTGTGGATAGAGCTGAACATGCCAGGCCAGGCAGTAGATAATATTTGCCATAGGTCTGTACCATCTATATATGATCAGTAAGTGCCAGGAGAAATTCTGGCCTTAAGCCCTTTGTCATCTTGTGATAATTCTCAGTAAAGTTCTGAAATCGCTGGTCAATTGCTTCTAGTTTTGATTCAATTCTCTGACTTTTACACTGATTGTTGTATTCACCCTTTATATTTCTAGTATGTATAATATTTTATAAATGTTTTCCAGTGCACATTCATTACATATGAATTCAAGGGGAATGTGTTCCAAGGATTGGACTGTCCAATAGAAAATTACATACATGCATTATACCTTTCCTAGGCACTTAGAATATAAATTATTTCAGAGTATTATTGTAAAATCAAAGCTGATGTTATGCATTTGGGGCTCTTTGGCAATGATTATATGTCAGAGAGCAAATGAGAAATATGAGATTCAAAGAAATGAGCTTACTGTAAGAGAGTGCAGCTGTGTTATGAGCTAGTACATAGATTCTACAATATATACCTTTCAACTTGGACTACCCTTTTTATGGTAAATATGGTTGTGAGATAGGGTAGGGAGAGATGGCTGTGCAGTAGAAATAACCACTAAGACTAGAATCTGGGGGGAAAGGGTAAGAATTAACTTCTGATGGAAGAATTACCTTCTGATAGAAGAGAGAGAAAATATTCTGAGTTATAGTTATTTTCTGATGGGGAAGATATTCCTCAACCCTAATTAGAACAAGAGACCATGAAATTCAGTTAAACAGGACAGATTCAGATTTGACCATATAGGGGATTTTGATGGGGGAAATTGCTGAGATTGCCATCTCACTGGGAAAAAAAAAATAGGGTAAATAATAATTTGTCTGGGAAGCAGTTAAACCACATTTCTGCTTGCAAATGGAGGAAAAAACATATGGCCTTTTCCAAAACTTTCCACAGGCTTCTGTGATGTGGGAAAATTACATACCATGTGTCTCTTGACTTTCAGGCATTAATAATATATGGATCCCAGAATCACCAGATTGACTTTATGAATAAAATGCATTTTAATATTGTAAATATATTTCCCACTCTCACTAGTCATTTCAGTTTCACATACCTCTATATATTTTACAGTCAAAAATAGAGTAAGTTGACAAACCCAGAATAAATAGGTTTCCATCAAGAGAGAAATTGCCATTAGTTTCCCTCTGTATTTTATCTGGTTTTATTAAAAGGGCCCAGAGATATCATTGAAACAAAAACTGTTGGTTATTCACACATACCCAATTAAGTCATCAAACCCTAATTCTACTTCAGTTCATAAATAGACTTAATCCTTTCGATGTTATGGACATTTATGCACACAGCCGTAGAAATCAAATATCTAATTCTTCATGTCTGATTTCAGCAAAATAGATGCTCACTTCCCTGAGAGCTTCAGTTATGCCAGGATCGATTTTAGCCCCAGTTTTAGATACGAGAAGACACTCATATCTGTCTTCAAACTCCTTTCTACTGTAGATCTTCTTTCCAAATTATTTAGATGCTGCTTTTCTTCTAACAAGTTACAAAGTCGAGTTTTTGGTGCATTCATTTCTCTCTGCTTACATTGTTGCTTTGTGTTATACTTCTATTTCGAAAATGTGAGATAAACCAGAAAAAATGTATTTCTGAAGTGATTACTGTTTTTGTTTATCATCTGTATAATTCTTCATGCTTAGAAGACAAAGACGGTTAGTATAATCCACTTGTTTACTAGCTGTTGATATGGGCTAGTTGTTGCCTAGACTGGGATTAGATATTTGGACTCAACTAAGCTGAATTTACAGTTTTTCCATCCTTGGGGTATTGTTATTCATCACAATCCACATGCAATCATGTTTGAGCACTATTTTTTTGAAAATGTATGTATGTGTTGTGTGTGTGTTTTAGATTCACAACCAGAAAAGGATGAGGGGGTGTGAGACGTGGGCAGGAACTTACGTGGCTCTTGGCTATAAAGAAAATCAACCTGAGTACTTTAGGGTTGAGGAACATCAAAAACTTTGGGGAATTCCACTTAATTATGTTCTCTGATTCCAAACGTGTTTATTTTTACTCACATTTCTTTGTGAGGGTATCCTTTGCATCGATTTATAGCTATAATTGTTTGAACTGTGGGACCACACACTAAAATTACTTTTAGTCCCTTTTCTTCCAGAGAAACTAGATTCCTGTTTTGTTTTGTTTTGTTTTGTTTTGTTTTGAACTCAGCTAATCTAACCACACTGGCCCATGTTCCTACCTGGGAATAGCAACTAGGGTGGACCAGTAGCTGCTACCATGAGAAGGATATGACCTTCCCTCACCCCCAGTCACCACATTCTTCATAATCCCCTTTGGTTATTTCCACAGCTGGCCTCTCTCATTTCTTTTTTTTTTTTTTAATTTTTTTTAATTGAAGTATAGTTGATTTACAATGTGTTAATTTCTGCTGTACAGCAAAGTGATTCATTTCTACACATATAGACTTTCATTTTTATATTCTTTTCCATTATAGTTTATCACAGGATGTTGAGAATAGTTTCCTGTGCTATACAGTAGGACCTTGTTGTTTATCCATTCTAAATATAATAGTTTGCATCTGCTAGTCTCAAACTCCCAGTTCATCCCTCCCCCAACCCCATCTCCCCTTTGGCAGCCACAGGTCTGTTCTCTATGTCTGGGAGTCTGTTTCTGTTTTGTAGATAAGTTCATTTGTGTCATATTTTAGATTCCACATATGAGTGATATCGCATGATATTTGTCTTTCTCTTTCTGACTTACTTCATTTAGTAGGATAATCTCTAGGTCCATCCATATTGCTTCAAATGGCATTATTTCATTCTTTTTTATGGCTGAGTAGTATTCCATTGTATATAAAATTTCTCCCCCATTTCTATTTCAGACATTTATGTTTCTCATCCTTGATTGGTCTTATGGGGCCATGTTTTTTCTAAATATAACTGAAACATTAACAAAAAGCCGTGTTTGTGTATGATTCTTTATCCCCTCCCTGTTCTGAGTTTCCTGTAACATTCCACTCCTCTTTCTTCTATTTTCTTACCTTTCTTCTACTCTTAACTCTTTGTTATCTACCTGAACTCTCATTTACATCTACAGATAAAATTATATTTTACTTTACCCTAGAGACAAGTAAAAGTTGGGCAGATCCTGAAAAACTAGTAGATTGATAGAATAATTTCTTATTGAAAGTCCTGTGTCTTTGTTAAAGAGAAAAAAAATTATTCTAATGCTTTTGTAAACAAATTATTTATTTATTTATTTATCTGGCCACACCATGCGGCATGTAGAACTTCCCCACCCAAGGATCGAACCTGTGCCCCATGCAGTGGAAGCACAGAGTCTTAACCACTGGACCACCAGGGAAGTCCCCAATGCTTTTAAAAATAGTGATGAAGACTTTATTCAAGACTATTGTGATAAGTTTCATGACTATGGAAATAAGGGAGACAGATCAGGTTCAACCTGGCATACAGCAGAGACAGCAGGGGCTGGTCAGTGGTTGGAAAATTACTAAGAAGAGGCCTCAAGGGTAGGAGGGTTCTTGGTAAACCAACTTACAGAATTCTTGCTGGAAGACAAGCCAGTATGATCAGATAGCGAGGGTGGGGGGATTCTCGCTAAATTAACTTATCAGAATTCTTGATACAGCTGGGCTAGGCAGGCGTAAGAAAAGACCCAAGGATGAGGCCTAGTCAAAAAGAGGACTCAGAGGAATGTCTTCTTTGGTCAAGGAGAGTCTGTGTCATTCTGGATGAGGTTATTTTCCGAGACTGAGTTGTTATAATGTTAAACTTCTTGTCACTAGATAATGTCAGAATCAGGAGTTTCCCTTTATCAACTTGAGAAGGATTTGCTTAAATATATTGCTGTAACATCTTTGCTAACAAACCCTAGAAGAGAGCTGAAAAGAATGACATCTTTAAGAGAGGGAAAAAATTGTGTATGCTACAAAACGTCTCAGTCTTTGTCTTATTATCAACTGTTACTTCCTTAGATACCAAGTGCCGACAAATGGCCACTGTGGTATGGTATTCAGAGTTTTATCAGTTGTCTGAACCTGCATTGTGATTACAGCAAAAAATAAAACTAATAAAACTATAGAGAACTCAATTTTTTAAGAATAGGACCTTTATATTTTACTTACTCTCATTATTTCTGTGTGGTTTTCATCTCCGTTTTGTTGTTGTTTTTGTCACTTTCTTAAATGAGATCTGTAGCGAAATAACTCCCAGAAATGCAGCTTTACCACATACTGTGACCTACTGAGACACTGCCCTTTTGAAGAGTAAATGGCAACTTAAAGAGGGCAAATGTCGTGCCATTAAAGGTTTTGTGACGAGAGTTTGAAATGGTCAATTCACCGAATTGGTTTCATTTTAAAAGTAACTTCTTCAGATTAGGAATACTGAATTTTAAAGAGAGAAGCAATTTTGAAAAGATTTGTTAGAATGATTTATGAAATATATATTTATATATTTACATTATGTATATATACATATACAATTTATACTAAAGAAAATAATTGCTTAAATTACATGTGGAAATAATCAACTATGTTTTTGATAGTATCATATGATAGATCTCAACAAGCTCAAGAATGGATAGATGTAGAACATTTACTGCTACTGCTTTCAAACACTTTTTTTCCGTATTCTCCAATCTAAGTTACTCTACCCTTAACTGTTCTACTTAACTGTTTAATCCTATAAAAGATAGCTGGATCTTCCCCATGGAATCTATATTTGTACTACAGTTTATTTCTTGATTCCACCTGTAATTTTTACTGGTTGTTTATATACAAATCCTAATAAAAGCTACTAAAACAAATGAATAAAAATCCTCAATATGTATTAATTTAGTTTTCCTACAAGACAAATTATTTTTCTTAAATATATAGTGCATTTTCCACTATTGGTTTACAGAAACCAATGGTAGTTTTCCCTTTTTCTTAACAAGCTTCAACTATCTTTTCCCAGAGTCATACTATTTGTTAAATTTTTGTAATCATAGCTTTCAGCTGTTTCAACTAGCTGAGCTTTTATTTGTAACCACAAGTATGCTAATGTACATATCTATCAGCAAATCAAAGCTACTATAATAAATAAATCCTTAATATGCACTGATACTTTTCTTCATCCATGATTACATGCATTATTTTTCTTTTTTTCTTTTTTCTTTTTTTTTTTTTTGCGGTACGCGGGCCTCTCACTGTTGTGGCCTCTCCTGTTGCAGAGCACAGGCTCTGGACGCACAGGCCCAGCGGGCATGACTCACGGGCCCAGCCGCTCTGCGGCACATGGGATCTTCCCGGACCGGGGCATGAACCCGTGTCCCCTGCATCGGCAGGCGGACTCTCAACCACTGTGCCACCAGGGAAGCCCTACATGCTTTATTAAAATGATACCAGAAATTGTGAAAAACTATATTTGAAAAAGTGTCAATATGAAAATATTGAAAGAACAAAGGATTTTTAAAATGCATTTCTGTAGGTCACTCTACTTAAATGACACACCGCAAATACGTGGATATCTGTGCTTATTTTCGAATTTTCTTATGGAGAAAGATTCCTGTGTAGAATTTATAATTTCTCACTTATGTTTAGTTGCTTTTCTCCACTTTAATATCTTCTTTTTGATATGGTTTTCTTAGGCTAGCATTGAGAGCAATAGATTCCATTAATCTGGGAGATGGAATTATTTTGCTGCCAAAGGGAGATTATGTACTTTGATTAGCCTTGGAAATCTTTACTGGATACATGCACAAATGCTTATTTTTCCTTTCATTGAGTAATATAACGTTATCATTTTCTTTTCTAGTATGCTGATTGACACAGCAACTCCTAAACATTTCCTACTTGTAGGGAACTTTTATGGTGAACAGATGATGGATTATACCATAAGCACTGTAGTACCATGATTGCTTTAAATCCATTATTTACATTTGAATTTGTATAAACTGTGTCTCCATGTTTGGAAGTTAGGAACCTTTTTTATACACACTTAATGATGTAAAACAGAGAGCATTCACCTAAATGTAGGTGATAATATTGAATGGGTTAAAAGTTGATAAACAACTATTATAGGTCCATATTTCTGCTTGTATCTATTATGAATTATAACCAAAAAAATTTTGTCTCTGTAACTTGTAGAAGAATAAACATGATAATGCTGAGACCAGAAAAACGTCATTTTTAAAAAATTAGGAAGCGTCAGCCTAACAACATCTACACTAGTTAAACATTAAAAGTTAAATTCTACCCCATTTTTACAGATGGAGAAACAGAGGCAGGGTAGTCTGTCTGGGATCTCACAGGTAGTGGTAGAGTCAGAATACAGATCCAGGCAAGCAGAGTGCCTATTATATGTCAGTATCTAAAATGAGTACCAGGGATATAATGAGAAACAAGGAAGTTGTGATTCCTACTGTCTCAGAGATGTAGCTGATGCAGGCTTAGCATTTAATTGTTTCTTAATTTTTTTCATGAGTGGTTTATATAGTTTATGAGTCTTGAAAGTTTGCATCTTCCACACCTTATACAACAGTTCTTAAAAATTCATGAATTCACTGTGTTATCTTCAGAGAATATTCAGGGACTTCAAGAAACATAGCAAACAAATTACTGTTTTTGTATTGCTTGAAATGTGTTGATTACTTTGTCTTGGGCTGACTCATGCAACCACAGTAAATCTGCTCATTTTTTCATAAAGGTAATTTATTTCCTTTCCTTTAATAAGCAGAAGCAACCAAAATGATTTAGTGAAATGTTGGTTTAGGATTTGGAAGGCCAGATACTTTGGACAGTAGACTCTTACTTACCTGACAGTTTCTTTGTGAAGTTTTGCTGTTAACTGAATTTGTGTTCTTTAAATGAGAGTTACGGTAGAATGACGTGCAGGTATCATGTCAGGTTTTATTTTATTCCTACTATATGTGTATTACGGTCTAGAGATGTATTTGACAAAAGTTCGTATTAGTTAAGGTTATTGTGATTTCCAGTACAATAATGTTTAAATACACAGGAATCTAAAAATTCCCCCACATATAAATAAAGTAATATTAACATTCTCCTTTAAAAAATCCCTAGAAAAGAAAAAAAAACTACTTAGAAATATGCTAAATTGATTGTAGGTTTTTAATCTGTTTAATGACATGTTATGAATAGAGTATTACAGCAAAAAGCTTTTTTTGAGTAATTCGGAATTGATCTTTTAGTCCTTAATTTATCCAATCCTAGTACTTCTCATGTGTAAACTGAAGCTGCTGGATATGGTGAAGATGTTTATGTAAAAGGAACTACAGCATGAAGATATTATATGACTCAATTCTTTTTAAAACTTGGTTTGAATTTTCAACTCTGCTTTAATGGAAATTTATTATCTCCTCAAATATGTGCGTGCTATAGCACTTAAAGTGTGCTAGAACATGCTAGGCTCTGGGAATAACCAAAGGTCTGCCAGATGTGTGTTGGCAATAGCCTCAGAACAAGTCAAGATCCCTAGTGAAGGCAGGAATGGTGACAAAACATGATACACACCATCAATAAAGTTGATAGTCAAAGGGCAGTTCATGACTGCAGGTTTTGAAAGCCTATTTTGAACTAAATGTTTTCATAAAATTACAGTGTATGGTGCTAAATGATCCTTGATATAGTGTAGAGTTTATTTAGTGTAGCACCTTCAAATATATATCAAGTTTTTATTTTAACATGTTTTCCAGAACCTATATCTATTCCCACCCTACCTGGTCTGGCTTATATATGCTATATCTCAAAAAGTGTAGCACTTAATCATGAATATATATTTTGTGTACCTTAATGGCATCAAAACGTTTTTAATGTTTAGGGATAAAGTGTATTCCGCTCATATGGCAGCAGTGAAAAAAAGATACCTACTTCTAGGGCTTCCCTGGTGGCGCAGTGGTTGAGGGTCCGCCTGCCGATGCAGCGGACGCGGGTTCGTGCCCCGGTCCGGGAGGATCCCACATGCCGTGGAGCGGCTGGGCCAGTGAGCCATGGCCACTGAGCCTGCGCGTCTGGAGCCTGTGCTCCGCAACGGGAGAGGCCACAACAGTGAGAGGCCCGCGTACCGC
>NW_021703783.1:64957453-65103060 GCF_005190385.1 Monodon monoceros
TATTTATATATATATTCACCTACTTCAAGCATGATATTACACAAAGAAACTTTGGGTTTTGCTTTCCTGAATGTACAGAGACATGGGTAGCACATAGGGTTTGTCTGTTTACTAGATGTTGCTATAAATAGCATGCTTCAGTGACTTCCCTGGTTTGGGAAGAGCAGTCTCTGCAGTGGATTTCCAGTGGAATCATGCCATTTTCACAAGCCCTGGTAGGCAACATAGCTTAGCAGTGTAGCAGGTAGGCTCTGGAATTACGTGGCTTGGGTGTACTAAACAGGGCTTCACCTGCCTCTGGCTCTGAGATCTTGGGTGTGTTGCTTACATCCCTAAGCCTCATTTGCTCACTCTGTAACCGGAGGTAATAATAACTACCTCAGAGGGTTTGTTATGGAAATGCAACAATACATACAGAGCACTTAGAATTCTACTTGGTCCAGAGCTACTGTTAAATTATTTACATTGCAGGAATTTGTCTATATATTCTTTACACAAAGAGAATAATTTTTAAATAAGTCAATTCCACTTGCCAGGTTACCTAAACAACGAACAAGTTGGTGTTGCCTGTCACAGACTCGAGCATGCTCCTTCCTCCGGGCTTTATAATCGTACTTTCCTCCAGCTGCCGTGCTTTTCCTCCGGAGAGCAGCATGGCTAGCTCTGGCACCTCCTTAAATATCTGCTCAAATAGCAACTTGTATCAGTAAGATTTCCCATCCTGCGTCATAGGAAACACCTCTGTACCAGTAATATACCCTACCTCTTTTATCCGGTCCTGCTGTACGTTTTCTCCTTGGTTTTTATCACCATCTACAGCCTATGTATTTTCTTACCTACGTGCATTATCTGTGTCCGCTCTCCAGACCGTGAGCTCTTTGGTGGCAAGGACTTTATTTTCTGTACCTCCGCTTTCCCCAGCACATGTGGTGGTGCCTGGAAGACAGTAGGTGCTCGGTCAATGTTGTGAAGGGATTCACAGGAAGCTTCTGTCCTCTCAGTCTGTTGGCTTCCTGTCCTTTCCTAGCATGGACATCTTGCAGCACTGAGTATGGTTCTCGTGTTTGAAACATGTTGTGTTCAACGTGTCCCCTCCCCCAGTGAAATTCAGCCTCTAAATGCAAGCCAACCACAACATGGTCTGCTTAGCACAAAACACGTTGATCTTTTACAGTGCTGGAAATAAAACCAAAAGCAATGAGACTGGCTGCCAGGAACACACTGAGAGGCTGTACTGTAGTTTACTTCAGGAGCCATCCAAGTGATTTTTTAAGAGAGATGTTTAAGAATAATGTTGATTTTTTTTTTTTTTTTTTTTTTTTTTTTAAACTCTTGCTGAATGGAGAACCTTGAAATCTTCTCTGTCTACCCGCAGCTTGCACCCACCCTGGGTCTTTTGGTTCTCTCTACCTGAGTCTCAGGAGACAGTGATCACAATGAACTGGAACTCTGTCGAATTTTAGATGACTTCATTCTCTCAGGAAATGCAGAATCACTCTTGATAAGTGTTTATATATTCAGATTCTGAAACTCAGCCTGTGGTAGAAGTGACAGCAGATCTCATAGAATGAATAGCTATAAACCTTTGGAGCAGCTTCTATAGCGCTATGATCCCAATAAAGTATAACCCTTAAACTTCTTTGTTTGACCTAATGGTGCGCCTGCCTCCTTTACAGGCCTCACTTTCCTCTGCAAAACACACAGTAAACCATAAGGTAGAAGCTGATTGTATAAATCCATTCAGACCTTATTGAAAACTGGCCAGTGATTTTCCAAAAAGTAGCCCCTTAAAGGGCATATCTCCCTCTCCACAGGTAATTTACCTTATATAAGATTTCCTTTTTAAAAAAAAAATGACAAATGTTTCGATGCTAAAAATAAGAAGGGTATGTGAGAAAACTTAGAATAAGAATAATAAGCCAAAAAGTTTTCCTCCCCGTTAGTCAATTTTATGAAGGAAAAAAAAAAAAAGACTAGATTTTGTGGTTTATTTCCCTGTGCTGTTGTCTATGGATGACCTGTTTTGATATTGGGAGCCACAATAGGAGGAAAATACCAATGAAAGGGGAAATGACAAGCAAACAAAACAAAATGGTGAGGCACCTATGCAGAGAGGGGGCAACAGTGCCAAAACCTAATATGACAAGCCACAGCCCTGGGGATCAGTGGTTTGTGTCAACCATAAGAATGAGCGAAAGGCCAATTTTTCTCCAAAAGAAAAATTGCCTGCATTTCAAGAAACCTGACTGTGGTTAAGAAGTAATTTTAAAGACAAAAATAACAAATTGGCTAAACTAGTATGTGTGCTTTCCAGGGAGAGTAATTTTTTTTTCCCCAGACTCTTCCTGCCATCACTGTGTCTAGCCTGGTAGTGAGTCTCTTGGATCAGGAAGCAAGGGCCAGGCGTGTTGACCACACGTCCTATGTCGGGATTTGGTGGTGATGTTCTGTTTTTAATGGGGTTGTTGAATCAACACTTCATCATTGGAAAAGAGCACTCAGTTTGAGCCCCCTCCACAGTTTACATTTGCTATTAATTCTTCTGTGAGTTCCATCAGTTGAGGAAAAGTAAAATAAGAGTGGAAAACCAAAGAATACACTTATTTATATTTTTTAACTATGCCTTTGAGAAAAGCTCTTGGCGGGGCCGGTATTTATCCTCACTTCCCTCAACGGGTAAGGTTTACCAAGCATTATCCTTTTTCTACCTTACCTTTTTCTCATAGCCTTTCTCTTTGCCCTGGAGAGAGGGCATAGTTTGTTTTATTTACTTTTTTAATGGCTGTCCATAGACAGTTTCCATCATGCTACAAAAAATTTTGCATCCCAGATTTCTCTTTGGGACTTCATTTGTTGTTTGAAATCCCATTCACGAAACAGTAGTAAGATGGTGGTATGTATTCGCTTGGGTTGAGAGGAATATTTCTCATGCCTTGAAAATATTGCCCTCTGTGTCTATCAGAAATAAGTGCCATGAAAAATGGAACCCCCAGAATGAAATTAACACCTTAGAAATTAACCATCTATTTGAGCCCAATTGAAAAAAGATCCTGCAAGGCCTCTCCTAACATGGTATTCCTGGACTGTTTCTGGAAACGATAGAGTGAATTTACTATCCAATTAAACCTGAGAAGAAAGTCAGCTTTGACATCCGTTAAATAAACCCAAGATTCGATATTCACTCTGAGACTCTGTTTTAAGTTATCTATAATGTCTTTGCTTATGATCAATGTTAATAATTTTCTAACACGGCAAAGGCAATAGTTCTATTATTTATTACGGAGTTTTTAATCTACCTCCTGCCATTGACCTTGAGCCCAAATGTTATTTTCTGAGAATAGGAATAGTAGTCTTGACTTTATGTTGTACAGTGGTTCTCAGCCCTAGCTGCATTAGAATCACCTAGGGAGCTTTTACAACATCCTGAGCCCTGCGTCTCACCAGACGCTCTGATTTTAATTGGTCAAAGGCAGACCCCCATCATCCTAGTTTTTAAAGCTACCCAGTTGATTCTAATGTGCCATGAGACTGCGGACCCCAGTTTAAAAGCCAGCATTCTTTTCTCGATTGGCTTTACTTCCATCAGCCAGTTCCAGCTAAACCATTTACTTTGTGACCTCGGGTATGTTACTTAACCTCTGTCTTTCAATTTCCTCTTCTGTCAAATGGGGTATTAGTAACACTTAAATCATAAAATCATTTTGAGAATCCAAGGAGTTAATAGATTTTAAGTGTTTAAAATAGTGCCTGAAACATAATAAGTGTACAGCAAAGGTTAGCTGTCATCAGCATTATCATCTGTTTTTAAAATTAAAATGATAAAAAAAATTAAAATGATAATAATGAGCCTTTGAATTGCTTCCTTCTGTATACTTCCTAACTTGGGCCCTTCTGGAACATCTGCTCATCTGTGCTTTCACTATATTATAAAACTGAAACCTTTGTTTTTATTCTGGTTCAGCCAATTACACGTTGCATTGCCTTATACAGACTAACTCGAATTCCTCATTTTATCTTTCACCTCGAGTTGGTGTGAGAATTAATTTTAGAAAATTGAAGGGTACATCATAAGCATTCAATGAATGTCACTTATTATTATTGTTTTTATTAACTTTATGGTACTGTTGCTATTATTAGCTGTGGTGTTTCAGAAGATAACGAATTCACAATACAGCAGACACATTTTTGTATTTTTTATGTGCTCGTAGCCAAACTAAGTAATCACTTGGGCCCAGTAAGCACTCTGAAACTAAATCAGACAAATAACTGTAGCCTGCTCTGTAGCCAGCATGATGCCTGTGTCAGAAGTATAAGAACAAAAACATAAGCCGTAAAATCCTTAAATTTTAAATTCTTAAAATCTTTACAGGCTCATCTTGAGAATCTCAGTTTGAAATATGGCATGGTAGTGAGCAAAAGAAGCTCCTTTCAACTCCAAATGCTGACCTCTCCTAAGTCATGACCTTTCTGTAGGCAGTGCTGACTTGGGGGGTTTTCAGTGATGCATCTTGACTTGATAAAGGCAGAGCAAGGGGTTGGCTTGATAGTGTAAAAACCAAAAGGCAGATTTTTATGTTCTTTTTTGTGCTTCTGTGCATGTGCTTTCTGCTTCCTATATTTTGCAGAATTCAATGCATATACCCTAGGTTTACAGTCAACATGGGCTCATGGGCTCAAATTTGAGTTGTGATAGAGGACCTGGAGAGAAAAAAGCATCTTCCTGTCCCCATGTTTAGTGTTTTTTATGCCTTCCTTTTCACATCATATCCCTAATAAGTTGTAAAGACTAGGTATAGTCATAATATACTGTAAGGTTGTTACCATGGTTTAGATGTTTTAAGTGCGGCATTAAAATATCTAATTTTCAGAAGCATTAGAAGAGAAAGGTTAGATGTAGATATATTTTCCTGGATTTAGTCTGTGTCTTGAAAAAAATTTCTTTAATCCATGTGTTGAGTGAAGGAGAAAAGAAAGAAATGAATTACAGTTGGAGAAATCAAATGAAATATAATCACTATAGTACTTTATTCTAACATCATATCCTGCTACGAGTGTCACTTCCATGCCCTTTAGAGAGAAAACTCATTTGCACTAATTTAATATTGAAGGTTCTATTTCCATTGTTATGCATTAAGAGTCATGCAGCTGACACATCACAAGTGTCTGCAAAAAGTTAACTTCTTTGGATAAGATAGTTTTCTGAGATCAGCTTTTATCCCTGAATTCCCAGAGTATACGAATGGTGCCGTCATCTGCCCCGGCACTGAGCAAGAGGCATAGAGAGCAGCAACAAGTCTACCCTTTTGCTAGGCGTTCCATCTCTCATTTCTCAAATCTGTCTTCCCCGCTTTCCATCTCTTCCCACATTGCCCTTGTACAGGCCCTCAAGGATGATCCTACCATTGCATGAGTTGTCCGCTTCCTTCTTAGACCCATTTCCTGGGTTGCTGCTGAGTGATATTTCTGAAATGTAAATCTGTTCCTATTACTCACCTGAATGAAGTTCACACTTGTTAGGTTCCTCTTACACCCAGCACTCCAAGAGTTCTCCCAGAACTCCAAGAGTTCCTCTTGTGCTCTACTCCATTGAAACATTGGTAGATCAACTAATACATTCAGTCATATCAAGTATAACTCAGATACCCCCAAACCTCAACATGTGACTGCCAAATAAAGTCACATTTCCTTAATATACAGATTTCAATGCTGAACTTAACCATTCATATAATTTTCAGGTTTTCCCCAAAGAATGGCTACATGTTCTATAGAAGTGTCTGGGTGGTTTCCTAGTCACCACAGTAAGCCCTTCTCTGTCCAAACCCGCTTTGTTCTAGAGCTCAGCACATCATCTTTGCCCTCCCTTCACTGCTTTTCTCCCAGCATACTTTGCCCCAAATTCCCTTTTTAAACTCCCTTTTGCACAGGTGACACTAGTATGTGGCTTTAAACATTTTAAGATGCTAGAGTATAACTGAAGGTCATTTTAAAGAAGAGTAAAACTTCACTAAGGTATTACCATCAGTTTGTCAAATTTTACCCTATTAATGAATGTTTCATTTTCTCCTTTTTTCTCCCTTTCTCTAAATGCTGTTATAAGCAGTGCTGCAATGCTTCTTTTACATAGCTCCTTAAACATTTTGTTTTTACTTCTCTAAGATAAATTCCTAAGAGTATGGTTGCTGAGTCAAGATGAACATTTTAAATGTTAATAGTTGCTATACTGCCAGATTATTTTCCAAAAAAGTTACAGCAATTCACATTCCTACCAGCTCAGTGGCCAGATTGGAGTAATAGCCATCTTTTATAATTATTAATAACCTGAAGACTAAAAACTGCTATTTTGTTGTTTCAAATTGCATCTTCCTGCCTACTCTTGTGGTAACACAGCTTTTCAAGTGTTTTATATATTAATTATTTGTTAACAATCTTCTGTGAGACTTGCCTATAATACACCTTTTGCCCACTTTTCTACTAGGTTTTCTTGTTACCAAGATGTCTGTCTTCTCCACTATGGCATGCGAGTTTACACACACATAGAGGAAGGGGGATGAAAGAATATATGTGAGAGAATAAGTACCAACATGTATATGTTGGTTTGGATGGAAAGGAAGAAATGGACATTATGAACCTCCTTTGGAAAATTACATTTGCGTGCCTTTGAGAGCCACGCTTCTGCTCATGGGGCATCCCTAACTGGCCTACTGCCTTCATGGTTGCCACTGTGTTTTAGAGATGATCTTGCTTTTTCCCAAAGGGTGTACTTTTGCAGTATTTTCACCTAGAGAGAGCCAGGCCCAACTCCTCCCAGCCTCCAAGAGAGTCTAAGGGACTTCTCCTTCCATTCTGTCCTGCCACCCCAGAGAGCATTAGCCTCTTCTACATGGTCGTAACTGATTATAGACACGGCTCTATCCTCATGTGTTGGAGAACAAAAGAAAGGAACTTCAGGGTAAGGATTTCCTTTTACACAAGTTACAGACATCCATTCTGCTTGCATTTCATTGGTGAGAATTTAATCACATGACCAAGCCTGGCCACAAGACAAAGTGGGGAATATTGTTTCTAGCGGGTAGCCCTGTACCCAGAAAGAAGAGAAAACTAGATTGTACTGGGGGAGCAATCAGCAGTCTTCATCATATTATTTATATTGTTTTCATCATGTACTCTTACCTTTCTAAATACACGTCTCTATTTATAATAGGTTGTCTTGCATAGTTCAGTTAATTAAAAATAGCATCCATGTTCTTGCTATCCCCATGATTAAAAATGAACCTTTATCACAGGTCCCCTATCAGGCATCCCTCTATCAAGCCGTATCAAGTTGTATTTACTACAACTATAAAGAGACAAGCAAAGCTTGGATGTCCCTTGTCTTGAGAAATAGACAAGTGGCAAAGTTAAATAAAAACATACCGTGTTCTTCCTCCAGCTATTTGCACGTGGGTTTGAAATTTAACGGTGGGAATGTGGAACATTTTTAAGATACGAAGTGTTCGGTATTGAAGTACTGTTATGCTTCAGAGATCCCCATACTATCTCTTGGGAGGCATGCAAGGAACTCTGTTGCCTATTCAGGATGTCACTCTGTGCGTGTGTGTGTGTGTGTGTGTGTGTGTGTGTGTGTGTGTACACATTCCTCTATCAGAGTCTATATTACTTTAGCATGTGGAATAGCCCAACAAGATAATGAGTAACAACGTTAGAGAGGAAAATCCTTGCAAGGTAAGATACAAAGCTAAATTTCTTGTGATCAAGTCTGTAAGTGATATTTTACATATTTTTATATTTTCTGCCCTGGCTGAACTTCACCAAAAAAAGAAGGAAAGAAAAGGAAAAGCACAGACATCTGCAGACTTCTCCTTTTTCTTTGTGTCTGCGAGTTACAACTGCCAAGTTCAGTGAATGAGACAGGAACTCCAATGAATTCCCAAAGGTATCATATAAAGCAGGGAAGAAGAGGCACCAAAATATTTTTTATAACTCTTGCTTCAGACTTTTTTCTGTGTATTAAATAAGTTGTCAGCTTGTTGGGTTTGTTTTTGTGAGAGTCTAGAAGGTAGCGAGGGATTGCAGTAGGTGAGTTTATACTAAGTTTGTACCTGCTACATCTCTACAGAGGAACCTCCTCTCCTGCCCTTCTTGCCTGAACAAAGGAGATAAATTGAGGTCTACGAAACAAAGAGACCACTAATAAGCTCCCTTAAACTAGGGCAGTGGTAAGTAGGAGAGGGAGAAGAGGCGTATTTGAGAAATATTTAGGCAATCAAATGGGCAGCATTTGATGATTCCTTAAAAGGGACAAGGAAGTAAGGAGGAGGGAGGAGTCTGTAGCTTGGGTGATCGAGTGGATTCTGCCGCTTGTTATTTAAATAGGGGATCCTGAAAGATGAGCATTCTGATAGGCAAGACAGTGCATTGACGTGGACTGCTGGATGTCCTTGATGCCTGTCAGGCAACTGAATGCAAGCCTGAGAATTAGGGGAGAGAGATCAGGGCTAGAGATACAGGTGTTGAAGTTATTTTAAAAACCCGGAGAGAACAAGTAGAATAAGTGTTTTAAACCTAGAGTCCATGGAGAGATATCAGGAGGTTTTGTGATTCCCAAACTTGACACATCAGTGCCAATTAAAAGTGAAGTTTACAAAGGTGACTAAGAAAAAATTCTTGAAGAGGTGGGATGACCGTGGGTGTGTGTATGAGTGTCTGTGTCTGCGTGTACATATGTTTAAGCAGAGCCTACAGTATTGGCTGATGGATTTGATGTACGGTGTGAGAGAGAAAAGTCGAGAAGATTCCGTGGTTTTTGGCTTGAGCAACTTTCATAAGGATGGAGTTGCTATATCCAGAGATGGGGAAGACTCCCCAAGGAGCAGGTTTAGTGAGTGAGTGAGTGAGTGAATGAGTGAAAGAAATAGAGAATGAATGAATTTTAATAGAAAATGCAGCTTTATAACTGTATCACAGTGACTTAACTAGTGATAGTGCGTTTCTAAGCCTTACTAGACCATTGTAATGAACAAACTAATTTACATTTTGTAGCTTCTCATTTGCATGTAAGCCATATATTGTAAAGTAGTTGGCCTTGCAGCTAGGTTAAATATGCCTCTAGGAAACCCTCTCCACAATATTAATTTGCTTAACAAGCTCTTTCTTCTTAAATATTAGAAATGGACATTTACACTCAGATGAGGAAGACCGCTCTAGATCTGAAGCCATGACTGATGATTTCTTACTATTATAAAAATTGACATCATGAGCATGTATGTGATTGAGAGAAAAATCTGACAAATGTCACAGATGCATCCCTTTTAACCAACACAAACCAAGTTGCTTTTATTCAATTCACTTTACAGATACTTTACACATTATTCAAATATGCCTTCTATATATGTGGAAGAGTTTATGGTTTTTAGAGACACTGTTTGGAATAGTAAGTTTTCTGCCACATTCAGGAAGTTTACTATACCTACACCAAAGTATGCATGGTGTTATCAGTGGGAGAAGCTACCAGGGAAAGGCAGCATGTGGGAGCCCTTCATTCACTAAGCCCTTAAGGTGGCCTTTAGCCCCTCATGATACGGTCTTGAGTGATCTTTTTAGTCACATCTCACATTTCTCTCTCCTTTGCTCTCTGAGCACTCATCAGACTGGTTTTCTATCAGGTTCTTACACATGCCGTGCTTCATCCCAACTCAGGAATTTGAACTTCTACCCGTACCTCCCTCATCTGTGAATTTCTGCTCATTCATCTGATCTCAACTTGGCAATCATCATCTAGGGAAACCTCCTCTGAACTGCGTTTGCTCCCTACAATTTGCCTCATATTTATAGTTTGTATCGTAGTTGATCTTCATTTAGTTGTGTGATGATTTGATTTTTCATTCCCCTCACAAGAGTATAGGCTCCGTTGAGAGCAGAGTCCCACAGTATCTTTCCGCGGCGAACGCTTGTAAATAACTATCAAATAAAGAGATGAAGGTGGGTGATCTGCCTGAAGTCATACGCCTAACTAGTGGTGCAGCCAAGGTTCCAATTCAAGCTACTAGCCATTGAAAGAGAAATCAAGGAGAGATGAGTTTTAGTTTGTTTCTGTGTCCTGAAAAGGATATAATGAAGTTACTTAAAAGTAATTATTATGGGGATGTCATTCTTTTCAAACACGCACACACACACACACTCTCTCTCTCTCTCTCAATCTCTCTCTCTCTCATACATGCAAACACAAGTAGTAGCTTAGCCTACAAGATATAAATCAATCATTGTACAACTGTTCCTAATCCCTCTAACTGTTTCTCTAGGCTTTCTCTTTCCTCTGGGCTCAAAACTACTTTCGAGCTATATGCACATAGCTGTGCCATGGGGCACTTCAGGCACACCATTTATTCTTTCATTTACTAAATACGTATCGAATATCTATTCACAGTCAGCACTGCCCTAGGCCTTAGGAATGAACAGTAACAAGGGAAATACAGTCCCTTTTATTTACAAAAAGGATTTTTATTCTGGTCATGGAAAGGACATAAAAACATGAAATATTATTGAATGATGCATGTTATGAAAAAAAAGTATAAGCCATAAAAAAAATAAGAGTAATTGGCGGGCCACATACTGTAGTTTGGATAATCACTGTTTAGCATATCTAAAAAGTGAGATATAATCTGGGACTGAAATACCAAGGAGCTAGTCATGCAAAAAACTGGAGAGGAACAGCTTGTGTAAAGGCCTGAAGACAAGATGGGAGGAAGCTTGGAGCAGAAGGAAAACCCATGTGGGCAAGGAGCATATGAGGGGGGGGCAGGGACAGGAGCCGAGGTTGGAGAGATAAGTAGGGGTAGGCAGGAATGACTTTGGTTTTAAGTACAGAGGGAAATCTCTTGGGTAATTTAAGCGTGAGGAAAATAATTTTATTTATATGTTACAAAGAGGTCTGGCGTTACTGCATGGAGAATGAATTATAGAGACCAGCTGGAAGCAGAGAGACAGTTAATCAGCCGTTGGAGGAGTCTACTCTGTAGATGGTGATGGCTTAGTCCTAGGTAGAGATGGGAAAAATGGGCATATTTTGGACAACTGATTCCATCCTTCCGTCCCAGCACATCTCTTCCTCATGGATTCTTCACATCAGTTATCACATTTACCCTCACTCAAGTGGCCAAGCTAATAATTTCCAAGTTAGCTTCACCTTTCTTTTCTTTTTCCCCCCCCCCCCCCCCGCCCCCGCCAGGAGATCACCAAATCCTATCAGATAACAACGAAAATGGCTCGCTGTCATATCTCTTCTTCATCTCTCTTTTCACTGCCTTAGCTTAGGGTTCCGCAATTCCTGGCATGACATTTTCAAGAGGTCTCTAACTGCTCTCTCTGCCTCAAATCTCAGGTTCCTCAAACTGATCCTCTAATTTAGCCACGAGAACTGCATCTAAAACACATTTCTTTCCAATTACAAACATAAATACTCTTTGACTTCTCATTGCTGATAATAATCTTTTCCCACACTTTTTGGGCAGAAACAAAATCCTTTTTCTAACAGAAGTTTTATCAGAAGCCAAAGATGTAAAAGATGAGCTCACCTTAGCAAGTGTGTCCCTACCCAATGCCGGCAACCCCACTTCATTTTACTAATTCCCAATCTCCCGGTGCCACCACCATCCACGAACGCAACATGCTGTGAAATTCCATGCACTTTACCCTTTCATTCCCCTGAAGTTCTTCTCCTGCCCATACGTCCCGCCCTGTGCTTCTCCCTGGCCCCAGGAATTCATCCTTGAAAATCTATATCAAATGCCATCTCTGGGTACTGCAGCATTGTTTCTAACAGCAAAGGAAGTAGAAACAACCTAATACCCACTGAGAAGACTTGTTAGGTAGATTAGGGTATGTTATACCCTTTTAAGGAATTTAGAGTAAATTAGAGTATGTCAGGGCTTCCCTGGTGGCGCAGTGGTTTGAGAGTCCGCCTGCCGATGCAGGGGACACGGGTTCGTGCCCCGGTCTGGGAAGATCCCACATGCCGCGGAGCGGCTGGGCCCGTGAGCCATGGCCGCTGAGCCTGCGCGTGCGGAGCCTGTGCTCCGCAACGGGAGAGGCCACAGCAGTGAGAGGCCCGCGTACCGCCAAAAATAAATAAATAAATAAATAATTCTTTTAATGAATATGCTGTACTAAGAAAGAAATCTATCTCTGTTGCTGGAAGAGAGTGATTTTTCTCCATAATCATCAGATTCTCTTAATGCCAATATCCTCCTATAAAGGTCCAATATTTTTTTCAGGCTTTCCTACTTTGCAAAAGAATGAAATATGATGCCTCCTCCTTCCCCAGCTGTTTCCCAGGGAGCTCCTAATTTCTTGATTAAAAGCTTAATTTCGTTCTTTTTTCTTACACCATAGGTGTTATTCTTTAGCATTTATGGTTAAGATTTATAGCAGGAATGAAATTTTCCAAACTAAATAAAAACAACCCCATAGGCAACCAGATGTTCAATTGAATTTTTTTTCTCTAGTAAGATTCTTACTGTGCACAACATCCACAGTCCCCTCACACCGGATTTTAAATGTACACTTGTGATTTAGAGCCGAAGTTTAACCATATGCTGCTTTGAATTTCCTTGTGCTACCATTAGTATAGTTTGCTTTTTTCCCAGAATCCAAATTCCTCCAACATTAGGAAGGAAATGAAATATACTTGTATATATGCTCTATGCACATACATGTACATCTCCTCAGATGCCTCTTGAGAATAAGCGAGATTAAGAGATTCTCCAAGGCTTATCATTGTTCTTCTTCAACTGAAGAATTTACAAAACAGAATTTTCCCCCACAAATTAAAAGAAGAAAAATGTTAATTTTCTTTCAGTTTGGGGTTGGCTCGCTTACCCTTATAACTAATGTATTTTCACCCTTGATCTAGTTTTTTTCTACTAAGACAGTACCATCTGGAAGTTTGCATGTTACCACTGAAATAATACAGCTTTTCTTCTGGTAACATGCTGTAAAATAATATCTAACATTTCTGTAGGTTTTTATAAATTTGCAAATTGTTTGTGCGCCTACTTTATTATTCCTCATAATATCTAATAAGAAAAACAACAGCTATTTTTGCCGGGGGTTTTTTCGTTGTTTTTCATTTAGGAAACTGACTTAGCAGTGTTGGGTAATTTTTCCAAAGTCATATAGGTAGGAAATGCTAAAGTAAAGATTACAATTTGGATCTTCCTACTATTAATCCAGAACTGTTCCTACTTGCCATTTTGGAGATATACATACATATATATTGTTTTGCTATATTTGTCTTAAAACATTTCCTCCTCACTGGGGAACAACTATATCAACACCTTTATAATCTGAGGTCTGTTTGTTATTTTCAGCAAGAATGATCTGTCTGAACAAAATATAATTATGTAGATCAGACAGCTTGGGAAAAAACCCCACTGTAATGCATCTTAACCTAGATAATATACATGATGCTAATTCTATATTTTACCTGTCTAGAACACTATTTTTTTTCCACTCACAAATACTAGCAAGAATGGTTGCAGTTAAGATGATCTTTCTACTCCTAATAACTAAAAAACACTGAAGTAAGTATTACAGAATCTCTGGAACCTTCTTCCAGAAAGTAAGTATGGCACTACCAGCACATCCTAGATGCTTCTAATTGATTAATAGTTATTTTATTATTGAACTGCTTTGCAGTTCGTGTTTTTAACTAGTTTTCCCTGTACTTTGGTGGCTAGCTAAGAACAATATTGATCATATTTTTAATGTCTTCATTGAATAGAACTTGATAAATGAAAATTAAATTTATAAATCAAATAAATTAAAACAGGCATTTAGCATGATTGCTCGTGACACGATTTTGCATTCAAAGATAAAACTTCAATAGAGTATTTGATGTGATTAAATAATCTTAGACAGCAGTGTTTTGTTTTTAAATATCAAAGCATTATAATTTTAACCCTACTGTTTTGAGAGCAGTGGGCCAATTATAAAGATATAAATTTTGTCTTTCTTCAAGTAGATAGTGATTTATTTTCACTCTTTAGAGTACATGAAGCAAGAAGTAAAGGCTAAATTAAGAATAATTTCATTGACCCCAAATACTGTTTAGTGTGTTTCAGAAAAATCGTAGAAAATTCGTGCTGGTGCAGATAGATTCGCTGTATCTGTCAATACCTCTGTCTCTCCATCTTCCAGTTAGCCTTATGCCCTTAAATTATAGTTATAGGATATTGTCAGTGCAGTCTATCCAAATGTTTGTGACAGACATTGTGAATCACTGCCAGTGTTTACCAAAATGAAAACAACCCCCATATCACCATCATAGTAAGTTGGAATAGTAGAGGGGAAATAGAGTGGAGAGAATTGGGTTTTGGACCCAGTAGTACTGATCACTGGCTGTGTTACTTTGAAAAACTGAATCCTTCAGTTGTATATGTGCTTTGAAAAATTTAAAAATAGCAAAAAAAAAAAAAAAAAGTACCTGTAGTATAAATAATGGAAGACAGACTTTCAGACCCATTAAGACACTAAGACTAAAAAAGAGATCTGGGAGCTTTGTATATACAGTACCCTTGAACAAATATTGCACTGAGGATGAAGATAATTTGTCATGCTTAAGGTGGACAGTGGGTTAATGCTGTTTTCACTAGGGAAATTGTACTAGAAAGCAGGTAACAAATTCATATTACAAAGATAATTCAAAAACTTGCAGTTGACGGCAAAGTGTATGTGACTAGCTTACGTGTTGACATTAGCTCCTTGCAACTGGGTAGACCTTTGCGACTTTCAAGCCATTAGGGTGCAGATATTCCTGTAAGTGAGTTTGTACCCACGTGAGAAAAAGCTTGATCTTGGATAGACAGCAAGAAAAGTAGATGCATGAGTCCTTCATCCATCCCGTGAACATCAATCCTAGCAGCATGGAAAGTATGCCACGTCTTACTTTTTCTATAAGTGAAGAAAGGAACAAAATGTATTTGGCCACTAGTCTAATTTGCTACTTAATGATGAAAGGAGAGAATAGAGGAAGGAAAGCAAATTTCTTCTCATTTTGTGGGGATGAAATTAGACTTTATCTTGGCAAGAAGTCGAATTGCTCTGCTGACAACACGATGTCAAACTGAAATATAAGAAAAGGGTTGTGTCAAAATGCAAATCAGTCAGTGTTCTTTATAGGAAAAGCACTACATACTTCTGATAAATAAACTGTGGGTTGTGTAGTGGTTCTCAGGAGTAAGCTGAACAAAGTGGAGCACTGCCAAAAGTGGATAACGTTCCAGGAGGATGTCAAAGTGTTTCATCAGATGTCTGTGTACTTTTATTTGTTTATGTTGCTTATCTGTATTTGCCACTTCCTCCCTTCCCTTGAGTTTGAAAACATTTTGAGAGCAAGATCCACTTTCCTTTTTACTCCCCGTTACTTCGAATGGTCTTCACAAGATGCAGACTCCGTAGTTGTTTATGTTCTTCTTCTGAAATGCTGTTGGGCTTTTAAGATGGAGATGAGAACCACTCTTCTGAAGTGGGGAGGGGTAAAAGAAATAACTGCAAACTGGAGTTGGAGATTAGAGAACTGTGGTTACCAGGAGGGAAGGGTTGGGGGGAGGGATAGTTAGGGAGTTTGAGGTTGACATGTACACACTGCTATATTTAAAATGGATAACCAACAAGGACCTACTGCATAGCACAGGGAACTCGGCTCAACATTATGTAACAACCTAACTGGGAAGAGAATTCGAAAAAGAATAGATACATGCATGTGTATAACTGAATCACCGTGGCTGTACACCTGAAACTAACACAATATTGCTAATCAACTATACTCCAATATAAAATAAAAAGTTAAAATGAAATAAAATAAAATTTTTAAAAAGGGAAAATAAGTTATCCTAACTAATGCCCCTCCTTGCTAGTATTTGTTAACAAAATTGTTGTGTCATTTTTTTTCCTTGGTACCATCGGGACGAATCTCAGTCATGTTTTCTATCCCTGTTCACAGAAGTTACCCCAAAAAGGCCCCATCCTCACAAGTCATCCCTCTTCCCCAGACTCTAATTCCCATAAGATTCTATTTCCCTCCTTTGCCTGCATCACCCATCAGTCACTCCCCAACTCTTAAAATACTGTATTAACTTTGGTCTGTCAAGAGAGCCCTCTTAACTAGTTGCTCTTTTCTCTACCTCCATGGTCTCATTTCAGACAGCCTAGTACCTGCCTACCATCTCTAGCTCTGGCACCAATCTCCCAAATGCTCCGGCCACACCCAGGACCTACAGTCCATTGAAATCAAGAGTGTTTCAATGTTCTTGGCCATTATACCTCACATTCCTCTTTATTGACATTACATTTCAAGGTCAATCATTATCACTCCCTTGCATGCAACCTCAGCTCCTTTGCTTCTTTTTGCCCATCATACTTTTCGGGCGCAATCAACACCTGGTTAAATCCATCTCTGCCTGTTCCATATCTGCATCTTGAAGCTAAACGTAGCTCGAGAAGAAGACAACGCACTTTAAGCTCAATATCACTACTTCAAGTGAGACCACAGTGCTGGGTGGCAAACCTACTATAATTTTCTAGTCTGTTCTGTCTGACATTTTCCTAGATTACTGTTCACACTTTACTGTCTCACCTGAAATTTCCAACAGCTCTTCTTCCATCGTCACACTCAACTGATGGCCTTGCTTCCTCTTTCACTGAGAATATAGAAGTAATCACAGAGAACTTCCACAGAATCCCATCACAAAATCTAACCATCTATTTGCATCTGTGCCTTTAAATGCTACCTTCCATTATTATGGATAAACTGTCCATACGTGTAGCTCAAACCAACCTCTGCATTTCTTCACTGAATGCCTCTGTTCTTAACTGAAGGATGTTCCGGATCCCTCTTCCTCTGTCTCTCCTCCCTCTCTCCGTTTTTCTGTTTCTGTATCTCTGACTCTCTCATATATTAACAAATGTTTTTCTCTCTACCAGGTTTTCTCCATTAGCATTTAAACATGATATTATGGGGCTTCCCTGGTGGCGCAGTCGTTGAGAGTCCACCTGCCGATGCAGGGAACATGGGTTCGTGCCCTGGTCCGGGAAGATCCCACATGCCGCGGAGCGGCTGGGCCTGTGAGCCATGGCCGCTGAGCCTGCGCGTCCGGGTAGCCTGTGCTCCGCAACGGGAGAGGCCACAGCAGTGAGAGGCCTGTGTACCTCAAAAAAAATAAAAAAATAAAAAAAATTAAAAGGAAAGATATTATGTCTCCCAAAATTGAAAAACAAAAAGCTTGTCAAGCCCATTTCTACCTCTAACTACCACTCAATGTCCCTCCTTCTGTTTATAGCAAAACTTTCCATTTTCATTTGGACCTACTCCATACAGGCTTTTTCCCCAATGATGTCACCAAAACTGCTCCTTTCAAAGTTACTAGAACAGCACAGAACATCATTAAATCTGTTTGTTCTCAGTTTAACATTATTTGTCGTATTAATCGCGTATGACACAGATAATTACTCATTCCTCCTGGAAGCACTTTCTTCACTTGGTTACCAGCACACCCTCTCTCTGCTGCCTCCTAAATCTGATCCGTCTTATCACGCATTCCCTTGGCTGATTCCTTCCCAGCCATCCAGTCTCTTAACCTTGAAGTTCTTCTCTTTTTGCACAGCTTCACTCTTCTCTGTATACTCAGTCTGTCAGAGATCCCAACCTCTCTCCTAGCTTTAAATACAGTGACGACTCCCAAATTTATATCTCAGGCTGAGATCACTTCTTTGGACTCCAGACTAATCTATTCAATGTGTACTTAGTATCTCCACTTGCAGGGACCCCCTCAAGCAACTAGTCCGAAACTGAGCTCCTCATCTTCTTCCCACACCTTCTTCTCACATGGTCTTTCCCACTGCAGTAAATCATCTCATTCTTCTAGTCGCATAAGCCAACTTCCACTGCAACTACCCTTGTCAAAGGCAACAACGTCACTACTGACCTATAATACTAAACTGGAGTCCTTCATTAGTCTACTTTCAGCACAACATTCAAAGCATGTGTCAGATCATGTCACTCCTTGAGAAGCTTACACCTTCACCTCCTTCAATTCTTCAGTCAAGTGCCATCTTCTCTTAAGACCTTTCCTGATCTCCCTATTTGATATTGGCAAACTTTGGTTGTAGCAGACCAGATGGTAAATATTTTAGGCTTTGCAGTCATAATGTCTCTGTTTCAACTATTCAGCTCTTTGCATGCCTTTGCAGCACAGAAGCAGCCATAGACAATACATAGATGATTGAATGTGGCTATGTTCCAGAAACATTTTATTTATGGGCATTGAAATTTGAATTTGATGTAATTTTCATGTATCATAATATATTATTCTTTCTTTTGAGTGTTTTCAGCCATTTAAAACATGTAGGTTTTTAAATGGGCCAGCAGTGGGCTGGAGATAACCCACAGACTGTAGTTCGTTGACCTCTCTCCTTATATACATTCCTTAAACCCTTTATTTGTTACATTTTTATATCATATACTGCAATATAACATGCTATATATTTTACTTATTTTTTTGTGTATGTCTTAGAAGTAGCATTTAAGCTCCTTGAGGCCTGAGACTTTTGAACTGTTTTGTGAACTGCTGAATCCCCAACATAGGTGCTCAATAATTAGATGAATGAATTAGTGAATGAACAAATTTCATTAAAAATGAAAGTAAAGAAATTTGGCTATAATGGATGAGATCACTGAAGAACTCAAACGTATTTTAGAAATGATAGTCATAGAACTACAGGAGAGATATTTTAACCATTTGCAGCTTACAAGTCTCCTTTAGTGACTTTTTTCTTGAAATTTTAATTATTTCATTGTTATAGATTTTTTTTTCAACCTCCCTAAACCCCCATTTATTTAGTAAGAGATACTTAATGTAGTGATCTACTTACACTTGGGATGGCCATGCTTCCTGTCCTGCTATGGTTTGTCGACTGAAAAAAATTACACAACCTGAAAGTAGAGAGTTATGTTTTAGTCAATGGACGTTCTGAGGACTTCAAGCCTGGGACACAGCATCTCAACGCTGAAAAACCATTCCCAAAGAGGCAAGGGGGGATCCTGGATATATCAATATATGAGATTTTGCAACAAAAGACCAGGTAGTCTAAACATTTCTTTTATTAACATTAGTGTTAATAAAAGAAAACCAGATATCTCAAGTTAAAAATTCAGCACTTTTCTATGTATAGGAAGATGCAAGAGTCAGGGCTGACTGAAATCATTCCTTTGATATGCACTTCAGCTATCTGGGGCCAGTATCCTGTGTTTTCTCATGCTGAGTTGCCTCAGGGCTCACTCTCCCGGGCAGCTGTAATGTGATGGCTTGATGGCTGCAACATTCTTTATTTACCGATGTGGCAGGCAATATTTTAGTTCACGGGTTCTTCAAGTTCTGGCATTAAAAAACCTGTAGATTCACCACACGCCCTCCTGCTTCTCTGCTGGAGGCTGCCCTTTCACGTGGCTGTCCTGTTCACTTAGCATCCAGGACTTAATTTTCTAAGAATATTGCCTTCATAATTACCACTTAATTTCTTCTTCTCTTGGATGAACCAAAGAAGGTCACAAAGTTCTAAAACTTCTGTCTTTGACTGAAGTAAATAAAAGTGTTAAATTATAGGCATTAGAGCATAGCTTAATTTCTATGAGCCATTTCAAAATACTGAAATTGGATTTAGTTATTCTATGTAATGGACATTAAGCATTTATGAGACAAATGGCCTATAATTTAATTAGATACTTAGGAAGTATTCATAAGATACTTTAAGACTAGCTAATATGTAATAGCAGAAAAGGATCTTGCCTCTAATTTCTTACATGAAATAATTGAGATGTGCCTCTCTTATACTTCTAGAGAAGTTCTTTTTGGTTTCTTGTTCAGGTACAAATCATAGGTAGAGATGAAATGTAGCCAAGTTTTTTCTGTAGTCACATATCAAATCACTATTCACGGTTGTTGCATTGTCAATACAAAATTATGTTTTTTGAGTAGGTGAAAATGTATTTGTGATTTTGTAGACATATTTGACATGTACCACATATTCATTATGGTTCCCTAACTCAGTATTGAAGATGAGTCTAAAAGAAATCAAAGTTGGCATATGAGAATTAATCATTGGAATAATTTATTTTGTTCTACCTTTTCAAGTATTTTGGTTGTTATTTGTGAGTATGGGTGAATAAGTATTCAATAAATATATCTGAGGTTCTCAGTTGCTTGGACTCTTGGTCTGTGCAGTTGCTTTATTGATTGCTTATTATTTGTTTGCTCGCTCACTTGTTTTATATTAATAGGTTAGACCAAGGAAGGGAGTCAAGAAAATAAGTGTGTAGCATTTTCAAAAATAGAGTTGCTCAGAGAAGAGATAAGATTAGGTCAAGGTGATACAAAATCTGTTTTATTTACAGTTTTGGAAGGTATTATGGAGAAAAGTGTCATCAAGCCAGTCTTTAATGCCTTCCTATAATGTGCTGACTATACAGGCTTTAAGTTAGGAGGTTCAGTCTGAACGTGACAGTTTCAGGTCACGAACGTTTCAGAAATAAAGGCCAAGTGTGCAAGTGAATGCAGAGATCTTGAGGGGGAGATGTGAGCTTAGACTACGTGAGTGGCAGAAGTTCTGCCATTCAGCCTCCCTTGATTTGCCATGAGTGTAGATACACACAAGCCATGTTTATTTTTACATTTTCAGCAGGTGTGACACTTTGGCCAGTATAATGGCTTGGAGTACAGCATGGCTTCACCTTGATTGGTGTGTCCTGATGGAATATTTTCTGAAATGATGTGTGAAGACCTTGCATCATTATTTTTACAAGCATGTATCAACAAAGTCTAGGCCCTAGGAAAGTGCAAATAGAATGCCATGCAGCAGACAGTGTGTTTACATTTTATTTTTAGTCCCTGGAAAGATTTATAGTTTCTGGAGGGATTGCTTTACTCCTGCTCGTTACGTTTGATCTGGTCATCCTAACTTAGAGCATTCACAAAACTTTCCACTTGCTGTGTGCCTGAATTCTCCCAGGGAAATGTGTTTCTTCCTATTCATTCTGTGGATGTACAGTTGCTGCCTTCTGATGTCATGTTGAAATGTGATTGCTCTGAATGACACTGTCAGCCTTGCATTAATCCTGCTTGTTCGCACCAGGGTCCCCATCTGCTTTGTGAAAGGGAAAAAAAAAAATGTGTCATCCATCTTTAGAGAGTGTATGCCTAACCTAAATTTCATCTTAATCCACTGTTCTAAGGTCTCTGACATGCTTATTTCCATAATAAAAAAATGAATATTTTCAATTAGCCCCATTCAGGGACAAATCTGTCATTTCCACAACATGCAAACTACTGTCTCCCAGTTGACCTCCATCAGATCAAAGCTGTGTATTGCAAACATAGAAGTTAATTATGAGAAGTGATGTACCTAGGTTAAAAATAATCTCCTGGATCTGATTGTTGTAGCATCTGTCAAGTCTTTATTCCAGTATAACTTTGATTCTGTCAATGTGGTATGTCCATACCTCTTGTTGTATTGTATTTTTTTGATCAGATCAATTTACAGAGCAAAAAAAAAAAAAAAGAGGCCAGCCGCTGGCCCCCCCACCCGGCAACAAAAAAGAATTAGCTCTCTGCTTCCATCTTCCATGACAGTTGAGTGCTTAAATGATATAAGTCTAAATCTCAACTTCCAACATGTCTCTGAAAATACATTTTAATAACAACATGATTATTCCAGTGACATGTTTCAATTCCTTGGAATGAGCAGTCATTGTATTAGAGATATTCAAACTCATGCTTCACACATACACACTTGGATGGCCTTACAGCTGGAAATCCTTCTGTGTAATATGACTATGATTGAGAAAGCATGCACGTGTTCCTCCCTCCCCTTCATGCTAAAAAGAAACGCATAAAGTGTAGAGTGAGTTATGTTGCTTAAATCATATTTGGACTAGAAACAGGCAAGGACTTTGGTTCAAAGAAAAGGAGAAGATGCTATGGGCTTTTGTAGCAGCTCTCTAGATTAGTAAGAGAAGACAGCTCTTGGTGTTTGAGAGACGTAATGTTTGCCTACCGTGCAGATCTTTTTCTAAACTTCTTTCCTTCATTGTTTTTAACCTTCAATAAATTCTTCTTACTTTCATTTTTCTAATCTTCATGGACTTTAAGTCATTGTATATTTTCTCACATAGGTAGAAATTTATTTAGTCATTTTCCTTCAAATGATGAGCTACGTGCTTGTTGCAAATCAAGATAAAGTGTGCCAATTGCATTTTTTAAATTTATTTATTTATTCATTTATTTAATTTTTGGCTGCATTGGGTCTTCGCTGCTGCATGCGGGCTTTCTCTAGTTGCGGTGAGCGGGGGCTACTCTTTGTTGCGGGGGGCAGGCTTCTCATTGTGGTGGCTTCTCTTGTTGCAGAGCACAGGCTGTAGGCGCACAGGCTTCAGTAGTTGTGGCTCGCGGGCTCTAGAGCGCAGGCTCAGTAGTTGTGGTGCATGGGCTTAGTTGCTCCGCAGCATGTGGGATCTTTCCGGACCAGGGCTCGAACCCGTGTCCCCTGCATTGGCAGGCGGATTCTTAACCACTGCGCCACCAGGGAAGTCCCCCAATTGCATTTTATAAAAGCTGTGAGTGAGGGATAGGGGGAGAAGAGGGACTGTATGAAATCATGTGTGTGTGAAACTTTTGAAAACTGTAAAGCACTATACAATTTAAAGAATTTTTCATTCAATTAAAAAAAGTTAAAAAAAAAAAAGCTGTGAGTGAAACTTAGGTGGCCTGGGATCAAGGTTTTCCATTTGGATCATGTGAGAGACTTCCTGTGAAATTAAGGACATAAGGAAAACCTATCTTTGAAATAGGATCATCCTCAGTGAAGAATAATTTCTGAGGTCATATCCTTAACTTAGTAGATGTACTTTAAAATCTGTTAGAAATTGCCACCACCTTTGAAATGACTTTATTACAGTCACTGTTTGCTATGCCCCAAACCACAGCTGTTGGCATTTTGATTGCTACTGGAGTGAATAGCACTCCACACTGTGGCAATCACACCCATCATAAAACTTAAATGAACATTCTTGTAATACCCGCTGGGATGGAACAGAGGTAGGAGATAAGGATTGAGCACACAGGATAAAATATGTCACTGACAAATTGAAATTACTGCCGTAATACAGTGTCGTGTCTTGCTTGTCACCTATATCTGTTTTGTTTTATTCAAAACTATTTCAAAAACACAAATACTGTGCTGAAACAGAATCAGAATGAATCATTTCTGTTATCTGTCAGAATTTGCCTTGCCTTTGCTAGACTTCCTGTGTTGTTTTCCCTTGCTGGATGTACAGTTTGATAAATCTTTTTGCAGAGATGCTTTATTCAAAATCTGACTGTAGTCAGCATATGACTACAAAGAACTATCATTTCTGAATTGCGAACATTGCATTGGTTGTGGGGTTTTTTTGTCATAAAATTTTGTGAAAGACCTTTCATTTGTTGTATTAATATTTCATTTTTTAATAATTTTTTTTCCATTTTGGTTTGGTCTCAGAAGGGTTAACATCATGGCTGTCACTAGTAATATCTGAATCTCCAGACTAATTGAAATGCAGACCCTGCTCTGTGAAGGCTTCTCTCCACTGCTGGCTCTGCTCTCCGCAGTTTGCTTTAAAAAGTAACAAACTGATTTTGATATGACCCATTCATTTCAAAAGTTTCTGTATCATTCTTATTTCAGAAGAATAAAAGATTTGAAGCAACCTGATCATTTATCTTGTCTAAAAGCTTCACACCCATAAGGAAGGAATCTCCCTTTACCCCTTAGCTCAGTCTTCGTATGTCCTTTGTAGACATGTCTGATTCTTCTTTGGCGTAGAAGAATTTGTGTTCATGCCCTGGACTGTAAACTCCTTGAGGGCGGTGAAGCCTTCTTCTGTACAATGCCCTATAGTTCTTAAAACAGGGCATGGATATCAGTTTTGCCGACCTCACAAATTTCAGGAGCATAAATGATACATAATAGAATGTACACCTCCTAATAGTTAGTGATAAATGCCAAGTGTGCAATTAAAGTTAGCTCAAGACACATACAGACCAAAAAAATATATTGTTCCTTTTCACCACTTAATATAGCATATCTGGCAGCAACCTTGACATATAGTAAGTGCTTAATAAATGTTTGTTAAATTACGCTAAGATTGGACTAGAATTTACCTCTCCTAGGTCACCTCTTTTTGCTAAACCATACAAAATTTCCTTCTTTCAGAAAGCATTCACTGAGAGTTTCTTTCACATGCCAGAGCCTGGCACTAGCACTACGAAAACAAAGTAAATTCACTATCTTACCTTCCAGCTTAGAAGACAGACACAACAAGTAGATATAATTCATTGTGGTAAGTGTTGCAATTAATGTATGTAGACAGTACTATGGCAACATAGAAAGTAAGCTATGAATAAGAGATTGTTCAGTTCGGTTTTTTTTTGTTTTGTTTTGTTTTGTTTTTTGCGTTACGCGGGCCTCTCACTGTTGTGGCCTCTCCCGTTGCGGAGCACAGGCTCCAGACGTGCAGGCTCAGCGGCCATGGCTCACGGGCCCAGCCGCTCCGCGGCATGTGGGATTTTTCCGGGACCGGGGCGCGAACCCGTGTCCCCTGCATCGGCAGGCGGACTCTCAACCACTGCGCCACCAGGGAAGCCCTGTTCAGTTCGTTTTTGAAATGAACAGAAGTTTGTAAAAAAGAAAGTGGAAGAAGAGCTTTGTCAGAAGAGTAGTTTGATAAGAAATGGATGTTAAAAATAGCACACGGCAGAAAGAGAAGTTTCACGTGGCTCATGAAGGATGTATATGGAGGGCTTATTTGGGGTGCCAAGTTGTAAAGGGTTTCCTAGTACTGGGATGAAAGTGGATTCTTTTCTGTCGGCACAGGTTGACCCTCTAAAACCCCACTGTGCTTAAGAAAGACAGATGGTCAGGTTGAAGGTATTGGATTGAGGAAGAAATTGAAAGTGGGGAGAATAGGAGGCTGATAGCATTTAGGAATGGGATGAGATGCTAACTCAGGCAGTGCCAGTAGAAATGGAGGGCAGTAAATAGAGGAAGACTATGAAACATATTGTTCGTCTTAAATTTGCTTGTGGCCCCTGGGAAAAGGAACTAAGAAGCCAGAAAGCAAGGCATCTGAATAGAGACAGAGAAGCAGGCCATAAAGAAAAATCTGTTCTGCATGCTAGAAGCACCAGCAAAAAGCCATTCTTCTCCCACATACAGTGGTCCAGGTCCCATAATCACTGTGACACATTTTGGCGGCTCCTGCTGTCCCTCTTGCTGCCCAGATTTCTGTTATCCTCCTCTCACCACGTTGTAAGTGCACCTATATCGAGGATTTTCCATTTTATGTATAACAGATTTTTCACCTTAGAAACAGTGGTTATCTAGCTGTTAGTCTTGAGAAAGTGACCCTGACCAGGAAAACACCAGGCCAGACAGTCTTATTTACCAGCTGTTCTGAGGTGATGGGAGCCCTGAGTAATTACCTTTCAAATATCACCATGTAGTTGACAATCCTTACAGAACGTATTCTGTCCAAATGTTAAAGAACAGGTGGATTGGGCTTCCCTGGTGGCGCAGTGGTTAAAAATGCGCCTGCCAATGCTGGGGATACGGGTAAGAGCCCTGGTCTGGGAAGATCCCACATGCCGCGGAGCAACTGAGCCCGTGCACCACAACTACTGAGCCTGTGCTCTAGAGCTCGCGAGCCACAACTACTGAGCCTGCGAGCCACAACTACTGAAGCCCGCACGCCTAGAGCCTGTGCTCCACAACAACAGAAGCCACCGCAGCGAGAAGCCAGCACACCACAATGAAGAGTAGCCCCCGCTTGTCGCAACTAGGGAAAGCCCACATGCAGCAACGAAGGCCCAACGCAGCCAAAAATAAATAAATTTAAAACAAACAAACAAAAAAAAAACAGGTGGATCACTGAAGAGGAAATGTAAAAAGCTAGTAAGCTTCTGAAAATATTATTAACCTCTCTAGTAATCAGGAAAAAAAACTAAGCACAGAATAAGATACTGTTTTCCAACTCTCAATTTGCAAAACTTAAAAAGCCAGACGATACTAAGTGGTATTAAGGATAGGAAACAGAGAGACCCCTGTTACATGTTGATGCTAATGCATTTTGCTACAACCACACAGAAGAGCAATTTGGTGATATCTGGCAAAGTTGAAGATCCCCCATGTCTAGCAACTCCAGTCTTAGAAACTCTCCCATAAGTACATGTGGAGATATTCACAAGAATATTGATGGCAGCCTCCTTTTTTTTAAGATGAGAGGTTTTTTTTTAATTGAAGTGTAGTTGATTTACAATGTTGTATTAATTTCTGCTATACAGCAAAGTGATTCAGTTTTATATATATATATATATATATATATATATATACGCACACACACACACACACACACACATACACACATTCTTTTTTATATTCTTTTTCCTTTATGGTTTATCACAGGATATTGAATATAGTTACCTGTGCTGGACGGTAGGACCTTGTTGCTTATCTATTCTATATCTAATAGTTTGCATCTGCTAACCCCAACCTCCCAATTCATTCCTCCCCCACCCTCCTTCCCCTTAGCAACCACAAGTCTGTTCTTTATGTCTGTGAGTCTGCTTCTGTTTCGTAGGTAAGTTCATCTATGTCATATTTTAGACTCCACATGTAAGTGATATCATATGGTATTTGTCTTTCTCTTTCTGGCTTACTTCACCTAGTATAATAATCTCTAGTTGCATCCATGTTGCTGCAAATGGCATTATTTCATTCTTTTTTATGGCTGAGTAGCATTCCATTGTTTATACGTTCCACATCTTTTTTATCCATTCATCTGTCAATGGACATTTAGGTTGTTTCCATGTCTTGGCTATTATGAATAGTGCTGTTATGAACATAGGAGGGCGTGTAGCTTTTTGAATTATAGTGGCAGCCTCTTTTACATAGTCTGTAAGCCGATCCTTCAGAAAATGGGTAGTCATTCAACAGAATTTATGTGAAACAACAAAACCTTACATATATCAACAAGGATAAATCTGAAAAACAAAAAGATGAGCAGAAATTTCAAGTTCCAAGTGAGTGCTTGTCAGGATGGCATCCCATGATGGATAATGACATATGTATAAAATTAAAACTTATAAATGTATAAGATCATACATTTGCTATGGGAACACAAAAAATAAAAGTGTGAAACATACGTGGGAATGATAAATACCAGCTTCAGGATAGTGGCTTTCTTGGAAGGAAGGGGGGTTATTTCACCGAAAGATATTTGGGGGCTTCAATTGTCTTTATAAAGTTTTATTTGTTAGGCAGGTACACAGTTTTTATTGTATTCTCTGAAATTCTTGTATGACTAAAATACTTACAATAAAGAAAAAACCCTGCATATGGCTTTACTTGTGTGTTCATTCATTTAACCTGTCACCCATCAGTCTTTTCAGCTACCCATTCATTTATTATTCTTTTCTGTCAAAATAATTTTATTTAAACAATCTCAGAAGTTGACCACGGCTTAAACCAAGTTGGGAGAAAGGAGCATAATTATAATTGAAAGACAGATTTAAGGGAGATTTGTGGGTGAAGTTGCCAAGACTAAACAACTGGATGAATGTATATGTGTGCGTGTGGGGGAATGTATTCATTCCCCAGGAATCAAGGGTAATGTATTGAGGTTTCAGGTTGGTATCAGCCCACTGCGCATGCCAGTGGGACCAAGGAGAAGGAGTGATATTGGAACCGAGGGGAATAGGGTATCTAATTTTGTCTCAATCCATGTCACACTTTTTTCCCATAAACCTGATAATCTTAAAAACTTTAATTCGGTAATTATTTATTAAATATTTGCCATATACAAGGCACAATAAATATAAAGAGATCCCTTAAATGTATGCATAAATACTCTTTTTCATGAATATGTTTCTTTAAAGTTTATACCATTCATTTTTAAGCATCATGTACAGTTACTGCTCCGGTAAATTAAATTGGGTAAGCAATTTCAACTGAATCCAGTTGAATGGCAGTAGGCAGCCTTCATTAAGTTATTGGGTAACTATTTGAAAAAGAGTGAGAATCCATTAAAAACTTCAGACTGTGCAAACTCATTTAAGTTTGCAAATTCAGAAGGGAAGTTAAAGGTGGTTATCTTGAAAACATCCCCCAAATGTGTAGTGTATTAACTGAATAACAGCTGGGTAAGGCTAACTTTAGACGTTCTTTCTTAAAAGTTATTTAGTTCTTACAACAGTAAATGTACAACTATATGGATAATTTCAGCAACACTTTGAGTGAAAATTGATATATTTATAAAACTAGAACTATTGGTCTGTTATCTCTGTCTTCATCTTTTTCATAGCTTCTCTTGCCTGTTGATTTATTTTCAGAAAAGGGAAGTGGTCTCAGGGACTAATGGGATACAGAGAGGCCAGTTACTGTGTGGGTTTACAACTCCAGAACATTTCAACCAAGTCCTTCTTTTCCTTTTCCTAGGCCTCACCCATGTCCTCTGTTCAAAGTTCTATATTTTAGTCCTGTTCCCAGTAGAAACATGGATTCCCAATCTTAAATCCCCTTATGGTCTCACTATTCCTCCTCCATAGATATCTTTCCAAGACTATGTAATAGGCAAAGGCTAGGAAGATGATTTTGTGTTCCAGTGCTGTGTGATCAGCTGGGTTCCTTGGGAACCTCAAGGGCATTAGATTAGAGTAAGACCTTCATAATCTTACCTTTGCTCTACCCCATCCCAATATACATCTACATATATATTCATTTTAATTTTGCTTATTTCCTCCAATGTTAGAGAAGTAAGCCAACGAGCACAGTAAAGTAACAATAAAGGCATAATTCCCTAGAGACTTGGAAAAGCCATCATTCGTTGCCTCATTATGGCTGCTAGTCAGCCCCTTTGATGTAAAGCATCTGCCCTCTTCAAGGAAATGAGAAAGATCTGGTTTTCCTTCCTAGTCTGTGAGGAGCCACAAGCCCCATGTTACTGGGTTGCAAGCTGCTTGCCTGCCTTTGTTAACATGCTGAAAATTTCATCGGCTGTCTTTAATAAAAGAGGATGTGTGTGAGGGAAGACATCAGCAGATGTGGTTGGGTTTCTGTTCCCCAGTCCATGAGTCATAGCTGGCAGAGAGCAATGACACTACTATGTAATCAGACAGCCTGTCAGTCACCTGGACTTCTTGCATTTCAGTTACATAGTGAGGCAGTCTTTAAATCTGTTTAGAAACCCTTACATGCTCTTCTTTGGTTATGAAAAAGCTTTTCATTCCCTCTCCTTCTGCCTAACAATATTTAGTCATTTATGGCTTCCGTTAATAAAGTTTCATTTGAACATTTATTACCTTAAATAATTACATGGCCAAGAGAAGAATTCTACTTTATGGAAGAATAGACATGTGATCTGATACACTTTTGCTCTATAGGAACTTCATCTTCTTATAGGAAACTTCATCTCAAAAACCCTAAAAGGACATAATCTAGAATCTGGAAATAACCTCTAGAACCATGCTTCTCCAATTTTAATAAGCATACAAAGCATTGGGAGACCTTGTTGAAATTCAGATTCTGAGTCAGTAGGTGGCAACTGAAATTCTGCAGTTCTGTCAAGCTCCCAGGTGATGCCAGTGCTACTCCTTGCAATTTTTGTAGCAAGGCTAGAAGACCTGAAGGCATTCAGTCCAGTGGGCATCCACTAAGCTACCCTGGTCATTGCTGTGGAGGAGAGACATGACAGGCTTCAAAGATAAAGAAGCCCTTGTCTTTGAAGAGAGAAAATAACCCTATAAGAAGAAAGTCTTTTATATCTAGTTTTATTCATAAATGTTTAACAGACACATGAAATTTTTTATCAAAATAATGGTTGATACTATCAAAGCCGTTACCTAAGGCAGTGATACTCTTGTGTCACATTTGAGCACACCAGTATGTAAATTTCATCAGTTTCTATTTATTCAAATAAGAAGCTATAGCGATGCTTTAAGCATTACATAATGTATGTCCATAGGCTTTTAAAATTTTTTTAAAAAACTGTTTTTTTACTCTATTAAAATAGACATATCTAAACCAAAATGTTTCATCTGAATGTAGAAATCTATAGCTGCTTAAAAATGTTGAATGACGTTCTTAAATATGCACATTTTTAGTTTATTTGGATTTTGACTCTTTAGGGGACACAGTTAATGAGTATATGTGAGCTTTCAAGAGATCGGTTATCCCACATTAACTTCATAATGTCAATTTTTTATTATTTTTGTTTAATGAGTAACACTAATGTGGATAATGCAAAATTAGAATCATTCCAAACACCATTATAATTAGCATTCCGAACTCATTTTGATAACAGATATAACTTCCTAATTGTGTTTTCTTCGAATAATATTAACTTTTTTTCATCACTTGATAGCAGAAAGGTGACTTCAAAGTAGTCTAAGGAGAGATGGACCCCAGGCTGCAATTTAGTAACAATAGTAAAGCCTATTTATGTGGCTTGGTATGTACTTCACCACCTGTTTTCACAGTTATCTTTTCCAGGTTTAACCTAAGAAAGGCTATAAACCTAGTATAGGCAGAGCCAGTTCACACACCCTCAGCATTTGGACTCAGTGGTCATTCAGGCATATTGACAAGAAGATCCTACTGTGTGTTTGAGATGATGAGGAGACAGAAAAGGAGAGGGAGAAGACAATAATTTTGTATCCTCGTGTAATCTCAACCCTGTGAAGCAAGCACTGTTCTCATCCCGTTTCCAGAAGAAACTGTGGTCTCAGTGCTTCCTAGGTGCACATGTCACTGGAGCAGAACTGGCATTGGAACCTGTGATTCTGTAACCTCTTGAGTGTTTTTAATAATCCCCTTGAGTTGCAATTACAGTTAGGTACAGACTCTGATAATAAAGTGGTTCAAGAAATAACCACTACCCCACAGAGCCATCTGGTTTCTCTCAGCCCCATCACTGGGCCTTTTCTATTTCTGGTTAGTAGGGAATGGTCTCCAGCCACGGTTGTCTCTCCCCATTTCCTCTTTTCCCACTCAGGATAGCAGGAAGTCTGAACATTTTATCTACTTAGCATCTCCAGTAAGTCAGGCTGTGAACACACTTCGCCTTCAATTTAGTAGCTGTTTATTGACAGTAATGCTAAGCTCTGGGAGTGGAGGTAATTCAGAAATGTGTCCCAGCATCAAGAAACTCAGTATAACAATGGGTGGTATGATAACAAAGTTCTTTTAGGAAGACAGAGTAGGTGGTGTTATTTTAAGTTTCCAATGTGGAGCTATTCACTGCTCATGTAATTTAGAGCTATGTTTATTTGGATTGGTGTTTAAAATTAGAAGTTGACCATCTGTATTTTTCTTGATAAGTATGGAGTCATCCTAACCAAAAGGTTTTCGAAGGTCAGCAATAGCTTATATTTGCAACATTGTTTTTGGAAAAGAAAAAAGGATACAGAAGAGTCGGAAAATAATACCCAGCAGTTGAAGACTTAAGACAACTTTGGTATACATCCAAAGAGACATGTTATGCAGCCATTGAAATAAAAATTATAAAGTATGTATAACAACATAAAAATCATAAACATGCATGTGCTAGACCTCAAGCAAAATGAGACAAGAAAAAGTGAACTTGACATTTGTAGAGTGTTTATTATGTGCATGTATCAATACTGTGCTACATTTATTTTCTCATTTTATCTTTCTAACAACATGCAAAAGAGTTGATGTTTATTCAGTATTTCATAAATGAAAGAATTGGGACACAGATATGTTAGGGGACCTCACCAAGGTCACAGCTGGTGATTGAGCAAGAACTCAAATCCAGGGCTTCCCTGGTGGCGCAGTGGTTGAGAGTCCGCCTGCCGATGCAGGGGACACGGGTTCGTGCCCCGGTCCGGGAGGATCCCACATGCCGTAGAGCGGCTGGGCCCGTGAGCCATGGCCACTGAGCCTGCGCGTCCGGAGCCTGTGCTCCGCAACGGGAGAGGCTGCAGCAGTGAGAGGCCCGCATACTGGCAAAAAAAAAAAAAAGAACTCAAATCCAGTACTCTTCAAATCCAAATCTGATCATCTTTTCCCAGCTGATTTACTCTGAGCTATTCAACCCTCCCCCCAGCATTGTTTCTGATTCAGAAATGTATTTACAGTAAAGAGTGGAGTCATATGAATTCAGCTGAAAAAAATGCTTGCATTGTGAAAACACTAAACCATAAAAATAATTGTGAATTATTTTAGGCTGTATCATAGTTGCCAAGACAATTAATAGTTGACACCATCTGTAAAATGAAAATATAATCTTAGCATAAACAATTTTAGTTTTATCTGATGTTTGAAATATGTTTATGTAACTGTCAAGGTATCAGCTGCCCTTTGTTAGCCAGAAAGTTCCAGGGACAAGACAAGAAGAGAACAGCCCTTATTCGTAGATAACAAGCAAAGTGTTTTTTCCTTTGGGAAGGCCTTGTTGTTGTTAACTAATGTTTGAGAATTTGGGTATGAAAACCCTTGTATTAAACTAGTGCTACATACTATATTGCTATATTGATTGTAAACATCGACCATTAGAAGTTTAAAAGCTGTTTGACTTAAAAATTAGAACTTTATCTCGTTAAACTACATGAGTTAAATTTGGAAAGAATTTTAGTGGTTGCATTTGAATTTTTTTCAGGGTTTTCACCCTGAAAACATCAGTAAAATTTTACAGTATATTTTACTTATTTATATATGTTTGCAGAAATGGCCTAGAATATTGCTAAGGAGAAAAAGCAAAGAATGGGTAGACATAGATTTGTCAACTTTTCCCACTTAATTTTTTATTTCTTGGCATTGAGTTGAAAAAAAGTTCAATTCTTTCCATCTAAAATTGTATCCCGTTCAACTTTTTTCTCAAGAAAGTACAGTGTGACTAGGTTACTAGGTCTCCATAGGTAACCTATACTTTCTCATTAAAGAAAAAGCTATTTCCCTAACTGCCTGCCCTCTTTAAAGCACAAAGTACACAGCAGCTGTTTGAAAACCTTTTTTTCCCTTCCTGTTTTATCTATTTGTATAAATTGCTACATTGCTTCCATAAAATGCCTCCAGACATAAGGGAGTCATTTGCATAAATGGATGAAGATTTTTGTCTTCCATGAAGGAAAGCTTGCCATGGCCTCTTAATCGTTTTCCTTCCTCTCTCTGGTTCCAGTATCCGGCTGCTCTGATGAACTTGGGAGCCATCCTACACCTCAATGGACGACTCCAGAAGGCCGAGGCCAACTACCTGCGGGCGCTGCGGCTCAAGCCGGACGACATCATTACGCAGTCCAATCTCCGCAAACTCTGGAACATCATGGAAAAGCAAGGCTTGAAGACCTCCAAGACTTGACATAGGAGGGCCGTACCTCATCCTCCTCCATATTTGAAAGCCGGCTTCATTAACGAACAGAATTTCCCAGCAGTGCTATGACAAGAGTTAGTTTGGACTTCAAGACCGGGGGGGAGGCAGAGGTCACTGAGGTCACTGCCACTTCTGGGAGTATCCACTTTGCTGTGGGCACAGCCATTAACACCAAAAAGAGGAACATTGGAAACCTCCTGCAGGATATAATTGTTACCTGTAGAACCGTAAACCAGAGCACTTAAAACAGGATCTTTTGGCATTCTTAAAGGGGGGAGGGGAGTCTACGTTTCAAATTTTGTTCAATTTTGAAAGCTAACTTGGAAATTATACTGTTCCTTAAACACTGTGAGAGGAAGTCAGAATTTCTGTTCAGCCACGGTAAACTATTACGGTCAAGTGTTCACACGCAGTGATTCAAGTGTCGTGTGAATCCTGGTGAGCTGGCCGGTTGTCCTGACGCTGCTGTCTTCCCTCTTTGGGACAGCCTGCTTATCAGTGTCTAAAACTTAGAAAACTTTTTTTTTTTTTTTTTAATACTGTGTCAGGATCTGTCAGAGTCTACATTTGTTTCCTGACTAGTGCACATAACGTTTTATGATTTAGATGTCACCATCATTTGGGCATCCTTTGCTTTTCATGTTCTGAAAAGGGTATACAGAACAGAGCAAACCATGTATTCTCACTGGTGTTGTAGGAGGGACTGGGGAGGCCTTATGTGTTCCAGGCAGGCATATTTTACTTTGCCGTCACTGACGTTTTCCCAAAACTGCCTAGGAGGATTCATTGTATTAATTCTTAGGCTTTTGAAATTGCCTTTTAAAATGGCTATTCCCGGTTAACGCTCATGCTAAGGCAGTAAATCAAAAGGAAGCTTAACAAATGGTCTAGTTCCAATAACTAACCAGCAGCTATTAGACAAAAGGGAAGATGCTTTGTGCCTTCCAGATGTTGCTGGGTTAAAAATCAAGTCTGTGCGAGGGTGTATAATGATGGCTGCCAACGATTTTATATTCTGGAAAGAGTTGGTATGAAATGCTAATCACTTTCTAATAGGTACCTAAACAGCAGTGCTGATAAGTTTTTGAGGAATTATTTTTAATCATACTTTGTTCTTCCCAAAAGACATAAAAAATGACTTATTTTAAGCTGCAGTAGACTATAGCATTAGCCCACGTGTTTCTAGGTCTCCTGCCAAGTGCTTTTCACAGTTGAAAACTATGTTTCACTAGCAAATTTGGCATTTTATTTCATTACCTATTAGTAACCACTTCAGTGATAATTTCACAAGTAAAAGACTATAAGGGAAGTAGAGAGAAACATTTACTGAACATGTTTTTGACTTGCAGTCAAACTTTGCTACTAAAAATTAACTTTGTAAAAACAACGATCCACTCTCAACTTCTTCCTAGAGAAAGTAGCTATACAATACCCAACATATTTATTTATTTATTATTCTACCATAGCAAAATAGCAAAACTTGATTCATTAAACCAGTTCTTTGCAACTTAAAATTAGCTTTTTTTCTTGTCCTTTCACATTCAGTGTATATAAAGTCAGCGTCCCCATTTAAGGGAAGCTGGACATGCAAATAGATCATATTATGTTTTCTTCATATTTTATATGTTCTGCTGCATATCTGAATAAGGTGGGATAAAGAATTAAAGTAGTGTTCCTATGGCATTAGTGTTTTGGTGAGAAGGGCAACATAGAGAGATTTGTTGATGGCATTAAAAGAAGGCCCTCCTAATATGTATATTATTTGGTAAACATTTCATTGAAGGGCCAAAAGTTAAATTATAATTAAATCACTGTGTTTTCAGAATGATATTTAATGTTTAACAACAACAAACACGTGGTCAAACCAAAAGTGTGGGTTGAAGTATATTTTTCATCTTCTAGTGCATTGGCAATTGCAAAAAAATAAAGGCAAAAAGGAATTTAATATAAGGATATAGAGGTGAATTCAGTGTCTAACATTTTTATTTATTTAAATAGTTATTGACCTATGATGACTTCCTAGTCTTAACTTTTGTGTCTTTTTATTGTTATTGTTCTTCTTTTCACACACTTGGTTCTTGGTAGGTTCGCTGATGGCACAGCAGAGGCACTTCATGTTGACCCAATTCCCAAGTAGCGTTAATAATTGGGCCTGTGTCATAAAATGCATGGATCATTAACAACTAAATGTCCCTGACACCTTTCACTACAGGGCTGGGCTTAGTAACTGACCAACTTGGGGGGAGTGTTGAGGGGGTCTGTAGAACATGGTCAAAAAATGTCTCCGCTCAGGGATTTATGGTGGATTATTGCAGACAGTGCTAAAAATATAGAGCACAAGTTTACTAAATTAAAATTTTATTTTTTGAGAAACTGTTGTTTGTATAAATTATCAAGACTTGTAGGCTTTCCTTTTGTAGAAATAATTGTTTTATGTGCCAGAGAATTTCGATTTTGTTTTCAACAATAAAGCATTGATAACAAATACGTTTATAAGCCTTTTTAAAATCGTCTACAGCAACAACACTTATACTGTCTTGGATTTTAACAGACCGATGAGAAAGCTGGAAATCTCCAGAAACTTTTCCCAAACACCATTTTAGATATTAACTTCGTAGATTCCTTTAGGTTTTTTTTAATGACCTCATCAAGTTGTCTCACATATTTGGAACTTTCTCATTTGATCCACGATTTACTGGCTAAACAAAAGCTCTTCACTCCACTCTTCGGAAGTAGACAATGAACTAACACAATAACATCAGAGAGCAGTTGTAAGAAGTTGGGGGAAATGTTTTGGAAAACTTATGAGGAAAAGCTTCACAGAAATTTCAAGTGAATAAGAAGCTTCAAATTCCAGCAGTACCCCAGGGGGCAAAATACATCTCAAATCTCTATGGAATAACAACATCAAGAGGTCAATATGTGGTGAAGTGGCAGAGGGAATGAAAGCCAATTCAAAGTCTTCTCTGATTGCATTCTGCAGGAAGACCACCCAAAATCACACTGGAAGAAGGTCAAAATCCTGGTACGCGCCTTTCTCTACTACAAAACTAAATATAACAGAGTTACCCTGGTTGCATTGCCATTTCAGCTTGTGGCAGTTCCAATGCTTAAGCCAAGTTTTCTAGCAATACCCCTTCATTAAACTGAGTTGAGTGTTAAATAGTAGGAAGCAAATTCTATAGTATTGGAAATAATATTTAAATTAAGTGAAAAATCATATTCCAAAGGTACATAGAAATGAACTGGAATGATTACAATTCTTAAATTATCCACAGAAACCCAGTTTTTCCCTGGTAAGAGAATAACCAAGGCTTAGATGCATTTCCTTTCTTTGTACTGTAAATGTATACTATGTGAAAACTGTCATCACTTTCATTTGTGAAAACATCAAATGAAAAGTCATTGGATCCCCAAATCTCAACTTTTTAGAAAGTGATTTTCAAAAATATCATGTTGATCATGAGCAAATAGTAGATGTAATTTTCATTTATGGTCTATTTTTTTTTTCATTTATGGTCTATTTTATGTTCTTCTACTCAACAGAGTGCCAGGCTAGAAAACCAATGTGAGAAAAGAAAGACATGGCCCCTGCCTTCACTGGTTTCAGAGCGTAGTGCCTCAATCCAAGTTAAGACTCTACCCTGATTTTAGAATAGGATCAATTATGCAATTATTTCATATACTAAGATGACTTAATATCTGACATTTCTGTAGCCTGTTGTATAACTGCCACTAAGTAGTTTTGGGAACTTGGTTAAATCACTTACCTTGGGGGCCTTATACTCCTCAGGTGGAAAGTAAATGGCTTTAGTTACATGTTCACTGAAGTCTTGTTTGGCTCTCACAGTCTAAATTGTTCAGATGTTTTTCATGCCTTACCTGTCTTAGTCTGTTTGTTTGGACAGCTATAACAAAACACCACAAGCTGGGTAGTTTATAAATAACAGAAATTTGTTTCTTACAGTTCTGAAGGCTGGAAGTCTAAGATTGGGGTGCCAGCATAGTCGAGTGAGGGCCCCCTTCCGGGTAGCAGACTTCCTGTGCCCCCTCACATGATGGAAGGGGTGAGAGTTCTCTGGAGCCTCTCTTATAAGGGCATTAGTTCCATTCATGAGGGCTCTGCCCTCATGACCTAATCACCTCCTAATACCATCCCCTATGGGTGTTAGGTATTCAACATATGAGTTTTGGTGGAATGTAAATACCCAGACCATAGCAACCTTCTTTCATCTTCATGATCAATCTGTAGTAAGAGAGGTAGAGAAGGTGATTTGTGGGAGATGGAATAGCTAGAGAAATACCAAAGGGGGCGGAGAAACCACCTCCGGACTCAGGTTCACTGCCTGAGTGCTCTCATGACACAGGACATGTGAGCATAAGGCAGCATGGGGACAGGCTTGCTGCTTGCTAGCTTTGGGACATGGACAGGTTATTTCATACCTCTGAGCCCTGGTTTCCTTATCTATGGAGCTGGAACATAACCTCACACATCCACAGGGTGTTTGGCATAAAATAAAATCCTTATAGCTAAATTTTATCCTATAATCAAGGAATTAGGCAATATATAATTTTGTTATTATATAAAAATTTTAACAAGATAATCGAATTCTCTGTCAGTTTTTACCTTGTCTACTGTATTTTATGTTCTACTCAACAACAACTTAAGCTTTCCTTATAACTGACTCCTGAATGTGCTGTACCCATGTCTCTCAGCAGAATAGAGTCGTGCTTTCCTCCAGGATCAGAACTAGAGAATCGGGGTCTTCTAAATATGGCCATTTTTACCAGAACAGTGTTTGAAGTAGGGAATTTGGCCCTGCTTGGGATATTAACACTTTTCTATAGCTCACCAATAAAACAAAAACTATGTCATCTTTTCTGTACACAGAAGATCTGATGATATCAGCAACCCTTATTATAACTACTACAAATTAATGATTATTATTGATTATACATTAGCCACAATGTGTCTCTATTTGACCTTCAAGCTCTACATTTTTGAGAAAGCCAAGGTAGAGAGAGAAAGGATGGGCACATGGGAAATGGACAGTTAATTGCCATTAGAAATAATTAAGTTTTTGTTGTAGAAGAAGAGAATTTGATTGGAACAGTTCGAGACTGTGTCCTTTTTGGTTGCTTCATAACCTGCCAAGATTGAGCCACTGTATTATACGGGGGAAAACATTTAACAAAGAAGAGAATGGATAGAACAACCACAGGAGAGGTTGGAAAAATGTTCAACCAATTTGAAGTTTAGACTAGAACTGTCCATCTATTCTGATTTGAAATATATTTAATTTCTCTCCTACCTCCTTTGGATTTAACAGGAATATCCCTCATTCAAGACAAAGCTATCAGCCATTCTCAAGTCAGATGGAGAGAATAGAGTTCTATATTTCAGTAATAGCTCAAGACTCCTAGAAGCACTTTTTCTAATAATTTTCTATCATGTATCTTTCTTTTCCATCCCAGAATACTCAAAATAACTCCTCTGAGAACTTTCTCTTGGCAACATCATTGAGCAGCTAGAGACTATAATGAAAGTTTAAAAAACATATTGAGAGGGAAATCAAGCAAGTAATTTCTTTCCAAAAATACTAAAAATGTCATAAAAGAATTAAAATGCCTTTTTTTTTTCAGCTGGACACTCCTCTAGTATTGTGTAAAAGATCATTGTTACCAGAGAATCAGAATTGGTGAGGGAGGAGAGGGGTGAGTTTGTGTGTGAGGAATACAAACAAGTGATTACCTTTGATTTTTTTTAATTCATTAATTAATTAATTTATTTATTTTTGGCTGCGTTGGGTCTTTGTTGCTGCGCACGGGCTTTCTCTAGTTGCAAAGAGTGGGGGCTGCTCTTCGTTGTGGTGCACGGGCTTCTCATTGCGGTGGCTTCTCTTGTTGCGGAGCACGGGCTCTAGGCACACAGGCTTCAGTAGTTGTGGTGCACAGGCTTCAGTAGTTGTGGCTCGTGGGCTCTAGAGCGCAGGCTCAGTAGTTGTGGCGCACGGGCTTAGTTGCTCCACGGCATGTGGGATCTTCCCAGACTAGAGATCGAACCCCTGTCCCCTGCATTGGCAGGTGGATTCTTAACCACTGTGCCACCAGGGAAGTCGCTACCTTTGATTTTAATGTAGGCCCTGTTCTAATCTCATTTAGCAAGTAATGGCCATATTGACTCTGGCGATAATTAGCTTTTTAATTCTGCAGACATCAATTTATTAAATTACATAAAGCTAATTAATAATCTCAATATGTTTTCATTTTTACTTCTTTTTGTGTTATTTTAAAAATGTTGTTATGCTTAATGTCTGGATATTTTATGTTTCCTTTGCAATAGACTATTATTCTGTAAATGTTCCTTTGCCTATACTTTGTGATGATGGCTATTTGGGAAATTTCACTGGAATTATGATATTTTAAAGTATCTTTTTAGGAATCTGTCCTATACCACCAAGTATTTAGCTGTTACTATGTAGTATTCTATTAAATTTCAATTGAATAATTTTGCATTAAATGATATAGAAGGGTACATCAATATTAGGTTTTATTATATCCCATTGGGTCTATTCTCCCAATTCCCTACTGATGATATTAATAAAATGTGATTATACTGGCAAAGCATATCTCTCTATATTGTGAGTCAAGGAACTTTATCAGTTAATTTTTTGTCACTTCTGTTTATAGAACTAATTTTTGCTTGGACTTGTATTCATTCCAAAATTTTGCTCTGTGAATGACGCTAAAGATAAGTTAGTCTGCTACTATTTCTCAAGTGGCCACAAAGTGATATTCATGGAAATCATAACAGCAATATGAACCCACATGCCGCAGAGCAACTAAGCCCACGTGCCGCAACTACTGAGCCTGTGCTCTACAGCTCGTGAGCCACAACTACTGAGCCCTCATGCCACAACTACTGAAGCCCGCACACCTAGAGCCCATGCTCCGCAACAAGAGAAGCCACCGCAATGAGAAGCCCACCCACTGCAATGAAGAGTAGCCCCCGCTTGCCGCAACTAGAGAAAGCCCGCACGCAGCAACAAAGACCCAATGCAGCCAAAAATAAATAAACAAATAAAACAAAATTTTTAAAAAATTCTAATATTCTCTCCTGCCCACTAGCAGGAGAGAATATTAGGTTTGACCTCTGCACTTTGAAATGCAGAAGCTGTAGTTTATAGCAGTCAAATGACATAGCTTAGCTTACACATTCACAGGGATCAAACGTAGCAGGTAAAGTGTCGAGTCCTAGCTACAGGTTACATTCTACATGGCTCAATGCCAACCATCTAGAGTTTGTGAAACATCTCTTCTTTGGAGGAGAGGGTAGACACAAAGCTCACCAGCAAAGGTTTGCTCATGGATTATTTATGGATTGCATACGTGGAAGATATTATTACCTGAAACTCCTAATCACTAAACTCAGTGTGGGTCCCTGATTTAAGACATGAGCTCTTCATTTTAAGATAAATTTATGAACCATGCCTAACAAAACACAGCTGGTCTAAGTAAAAGTGGTACAGAGAAGCATGAGGATTGATTAAACCATTTCCAAAGATCCATTCCTGTCATCTGATGACACTGCTTGGTTGACATCTGACCTGGCCATGATGGATCAGTGATCCAAAGTTCATTAGCGATTTCAACAGGCACAATGTGCAAGATTTCAGTAGACATAACCAAACTGGATGTGATCCTTCATGATGAAATTGGCTAGCATTTTTTTTTTTTTGGCTGCATTGGGTCTTTCTTGCTGCATGCGGGCTTTTCTCTAGGTGTGGCGAGTGGGGGCTACTCTTCATTGCAGTGCGCAGGCTTCTCATTGTGTGGCTTGTTGCAGAGCACGGGCTCTAGGCGTGTGGGCTTCAGTAGTTGTGGCATTCGGGCTCCGTAGTTGTGGCTCGCAGGCTCAGTAGTTGTGGCACACGGGCTTAGTTGCTCCGCGGCATGTGGGATCTTCCCAGACCAGGGCTCGAACCCGTGTCCCCTGCATTGGCAGGAGGATTCTTAACCACTGCACCACCAGGGAAGCCCCTGACTAGTGTTTTATCCTTTATTTTACTTGAGGCTCTTCTATTTGGAGTGCACTAGCTAGATGAAAGCTTTTTATAGGCCAGAGAATAATTGTAAAATATGAATAATATGCCATTTCCCTGTTGCAGTATAACAACAGTAAATACATTTGCTACAAGTCTTTATGATCATCGACTAATCTGAGTGATTCCCTTTCACCAACCTTGTCCACCTCCTCTCTGTTATACACACACACACACACACACGTGCTTGCACACACGTCCATGTACACACACACACACACACACAGTCTCACTCTAACTCACTCACTGTGTGGCTGGAAAGTCTACAACTAAACTTGAGTTCAAACATAAGTGTCTGTTCATTTGATCCTCCAGGAGAGGAAGTCATGAGGATTGAGACATACTTTGAAATGTTTTGATTAGCGGAGGAAATAAAGTGAGATCAAAGCTTTTGTCCTTCAGTGAGCAATTTAAATCCAGACAAGCAAGAGTCCGAAGGAGATGAGGGCAGGCACTTCTTAAGCTACTGTTGTAAACACCTTGGCATATCTCTTCACACTCTCCTCTGTGCCTGTCAATAACCAAGCTGAATCACTCCTCTATCTAGGGCACTTTCCTGTCCTCATTCTGGAAAAGAAATACCACTCAGATCATGAGAAGACATGGCAAATATAGATTTGTTGCTCTCCATTTTCAGGATAAGAGAAATTGCCAAAATGACCTTTAAATATCTTAGTTTTAAACGTATTTCATCTTGGAGACATTAACCAAATGGTTCAGCAATATGAATTCTCTAATACAGGAAGCAACACACTCAGTAATTCTAAGCACTGCTGAAAATGAGGTGACCACTGGAGCACCCCAATTATATCACCTTTCTCCATCGGCTTTAGCTCCCCGGGTGATGTTATGTGCCATACATGGCATTCAACTTGCTCCTTGGAATTGCAGGGCAGTGGGGTCCTTCCCATAGATATAAATCTGAATGAAGAGAGTTAATTATTTCATTTTTTCACTTTCAAGATTGTGTTCTGTTGTAATTATCTTTTTTGCATGCAGAGCATTTTGCAGTTTTCAAAAGGCTTCATATTATTTTTATACTTAGCTCTTGAAAACAATTTGACAAAGTAGACAAGAGAATCGTAATTACCCTCAAATCCAAACTCCAGATGAGGATTCAGAAGCTTAGAATGGCCATACAACTCATTCAAGATCACGTTCAGTACAAAAGCAGGTCTTTCTCCTAATTTTATGACTTTAGTCTAAATCCTGGGCAGGCATTGATGGGTATGGACACAATCAATACACCATTATTCCCTTAGTCTCTGAGGATCAGATGTGATTGAGGAGTGTTTCCATCTGAAAAACTTGCACTGAAAACTAGAGACCAATTCCACCTACATCCCTACATGGTGAGAGGGTAGAAAGAGGAGGAGAGGATCATTGTGCAATGATCCTCTTTGTGTGCAACAAGAATACATGGGTCACAAAAATAATTTAGCTTTTTTCCAGTCACTTTGTTCTCTTTCTTTACTTGTCTGTAGTGAGGGGTTGGCATGAATTGCTTCTAATTAAAGTGTACCGGAACATATGTATATGTATAACTGATTCACTTTGTTATAAAGCAGAAACTAACACACCATTGTAAAGCAATTATACCCCAATAAAGATGTTAAAAAAATAAATAAATAAAGTGTACCAATTGCAGCTTTCTCCTGCAATTCAGGTGTCAGCTGAGCTCAGCCGATGTTTGGCCTCCCCATCTTCTATGGAATGTTTGGTGCAGTTCCCTAGTTCTTGTGAATACCTGCCTCTCACATCCTGAGGCTCTGAGCCTGGGCTTCCACTCTTCTCTCTTAGCTTTTTCTTCTTACTGCTCTGCCATTCAGAGCAGACTCTTTTCTGATTTCCCCTAAAACCATTTGCATTTGTGTATGTGGCCAGCTTTAAAGGTTTTTGTGGCACAGTGGTTTTAATCAAATAACTTAAAATTGAATATGAACATCCTTGTTTTCTGTATTTCTCTAGCCTCCCCCGGCAAGTGGGATTTCTCACTGGTTACCTCTCTCCATGGGTTTCAGTCCCCTCTCAGGGGGTCCTCTCTCCTGTGCTCATCCTAACCTCAAAACTCCCATTACCTGCTTATGCAAAGGCCTCCAGACCTGTCCTCCTATAAGGAAAGCTGATTATCCAGGTGTTTTCCGTAAAACAGAGTTTGAAAACTGGCAGCCCGTAGGCTGAATTTAGCCTCCCCACATGTTTTTGAAAGTGTGAACAAATATTTAGGAATCTAGAGTTTAAAAAAAAATAAAAACAAACTTGGGTTTCTGGTTTTCCTTGAAATACAAAATATCTGGCAACTGGGACCATATCTCTGTGGGCAGCTGCTGTTCCATTCGGATAGGACTTTACTCGCAGGTGTGTCATGGTCCCCACCCTCCCCACCCCCCCACCCCGCTTCTGCTCAGTCTCTAGAGGCACTTGAGTTCAAAACTCCTGCTCTAATCAAAGTCAGTTCCTCCCTTACCAGGTGACTCTGACATCTGCTGTTAACATATTTTTTTCTCCACTACATGATCTTATAAAAGGGTACTCGAAATGAGAGAAGGGGATGGTGGTGGTGTAATGAATTGGGAGATTGGGATTGACATATATACACTAATATGTATAAAATAGATAACTAGGGCTTCCCTGGTGGCGCAGTGATTGAGAGTCTGCCTGCCGATGCAGGGGACACGGGTTCGTGCCCCGGTCCAGGAAGATCCCACATGCCGCAGAGCGGCTGGGCCCGTGAGCCATGGCCGCTGAGCCTGCGCGTCCGGAGCCTGTGCTCCGCAACGGGAGAGGCCACAACAGTGAGAGGCCCGCGTATCGCAAAAGAAAAAAAAAAAGTAGATAACTAAAAAGTAGATAACTAATAAGAACCTGCTGTATAACAAATAAGTAAATAAATAAAATTTTTTAAAAAGTGTACTCGAAATGTTCAAAGATGATGATTTACCTAGAATTTTTTAAATATTTGAAAATTTCTTTAGGACTAGGTTCTATCACACCATTTTTAAAAAACTGAGTTGTTTCCACATTTTGGATATTATGATTAGCGCTGCTACGAACGTTTATGTACAAGCTTTCATGTGTTTTCACGTGTTTTCAATTCTTTTGGATAGATACATAGGAGTAAAACTGTAGGGTCATAGGACCATTCTACATTTAGTTTTTTGAGCTGCCAAACTGTCTTCCACAGTGGCTGCCCCACTTTACATTCCCATCAGCAATGAATGAGAGTCTGCGTCTCCATGTCCTCATCGATGCTTGATATGTTCTTTTTTTTTTCATTATAACAGTCCTACTGGGTGGAAAGTGGTATCTCATTGTGGTATTTATTTGCATTTCCCTGATGGCTAACATCATACTTTTTTTTTTTTTTTTTTTGTGGTACGTGGGCCTCTCACTGTTGTGGCCTCTCCCGTTGCGGAGCACAGGCTCTGGACGCGCAGGCTCAGCGGCCATGGCTCACGGGTCCAGCCACTCCACGGCATGTGGGATCTTCCCGGACCGGGGCACAAACCCGTGTCCCCTGCATCGGCAGGCGGACTCTCAACCACTGCACCAACAGTGAAGCCCCATCATACCATTCAAAAATTTTTTTAATTTTAGTAACAATGAAGTTTGCAAACGAATTGAGGAAATATTTGACAATATTATGGAAACTTTTTCTCTTTTCTCTCAGTTTGCTTTAACGTTATTAACTAATTCAGATAATGCCTGGCTTATAAAACTTAACTCTTTGTTGGTGTTTGACTAATGGACTGTTGCAATTCATCATGCCAGAAAAAGACCCCTCCTAATGTACCATATTGCCTCAGAACAGTTATTTTTCATATCCCTTATCTTGCAACCTTATCTATTCAGCTATAGTTATCCAAATAGTTTTAAATGCCTCCTACTGCAGAATTTAATTTTGACGGATGGAGACCCAGTCTCAAACCTACAAAGAGTGTGATGCTGAGGGAACCAAAAAAATGAGACAGATGTTTAAGGACAGGCATATTCTGTTTCACCTTTTAACTTTAACTGGAGATAATAAATGAACACCAACAAAAAAGTCCATATGCAAGAATTTTGCTCTTGAATTTGGCATGTTCATTGGGGTTTTTTCGGTTAATAACAAGTGGTAACTTTTGAATTCATAAATACCTGATATATCGAATTTGTAAGTTGATTAAAGTTAGTTTACTTCATCACTTTCTATGCAGAAGTCTATGCCAAACCCTATTAAAAGTTTCATCAGTTTAGGAATTTCTTATCTGAAGGGTCTGTTTGCCCTCTGTCTCTCCATAATTGTCTTCAATAGAGTGAACGTGATTAATGGGCTGTTTCATTTTTCAGGATAAAGCTTTTTCCTTTTCCCAGCAATGCTAGCAGATTACTTGATTAATATCAAAAAGCTCTCATTCACACATAACCTTTGAATAAACAAGTTGTGATACTTTTGGCAACATGTGAAGAGGTATTCCTGTAAGTAGGCTATAAAGGAAATTGCCTTTGTAATTAACTATATAAAGAGGGAGCCGATTTTTTGCTTGTTACACATCTTTTTTTTTTCTTCTCTCTTATAAGTGGAGAATGTATAATGAGATTGGGCAAAAGCAGAATGCAGGATATCTTTCTCTATGCTAGGTTTCCATTTGTATTTCCCTCACCACTGGAAGCCAGGAAGAAAACTGTGAAACATTTATGAAACTTAAATAGGGTTTCTAGTTCATAAATTTTAGGGCTCTTTAGCATTCCGTTAAAGTGCAGCAACAGGAAGTAATCAATCCCTTGTTGACTGATAGATATCCCCCCCCCAAAAAAATTCCTGATATTAATTCTTTAAAAATCAGAGTCTGGATAACAGCTGTTTTCATAGAGCAGAGAAAAGGCCTTTATGAATAAGAAAGAATTTTAAATGAAAATGGAGGAAAGTGAAAGGAACTAAAATATGTCTTCATCATACAGTAAATACTTTATATACATCCTATTTCATATAGAAAATTAAAGCTACCCTTTATTGCTGCATTGTTAGTTCCCTATCCAGTAAGTCATTTCTCTAATACTTCAACTATTAGAACACCAACTTTGTCATAGATTTTTGCCCAGATCCGGTTGATGGGTTATCATTGGTCCAAGCTAGAGGTCAGCAAACTATGGTCTCCTGGGCCAAATCAGTCCCACCATCTGTTTTTATACAGCCTATGAGCTCAGACTGTTTTGTACATTTTTGAATGGTTGAAAAAAATCAAAAGAATAATATTTCATCATATGTGAGAGTTATGTCAAATTTCCGTGTCCATAAATAAAGTGCTACTGGAATACAACACTCAGTCATTTATAGATTGTCTATGGTGGCTAGAATGGCAGGATTGAGTGATTACAGCAGAGACTGTAAGGCTACAAAGCCTAAAATATTTACTATCTGGCCTGTTACAGAAAAAGTTTACCAACCCCTCGTCTAAGCGAATTGTGATAGTACTGTCTCTGGCTTTTCCAGGCTCCAGTCCAGCTGGCAGTGCCCACGTGACAGTGAAATGCAAGCAGAGGTCTGCTAGGCGGAATCCTGGAAAGGCTTTGCTTTCTTCAGAAAAGGCTGGCATATTAACTGCCCCTTCAGGTCTTGAATAGGAAAGCGAAATCTGAAGGTGAGAGCAGCCATCTTGCAGCCATGGGGTGATGAATATAAAAGCCAAAGCCAGCACCTTAGAGCAAAGGAAAAGACCTGAGTTCCTGATAAAATTGTTAAGCAGCTGAATCAAGGTCAATACCTGCTTATTGCCAGACTTCCTGTTATGTGAGAAAAATCACCCCCGTCTGTAAGGCAGTCTTCACTGGGCATTTAGTCACTAGCAGGCAAATGCCTTTCTGACTGACGTGCCCTCTTTCTTTCCTTTAGGTCTAGAACCTATTTGGCCTCAGTTGTATAAGAAGAGTTGTGGGGGCCAGGAGACCCGTCCTGGCATCCGTTCAATAGGCAGGAAGTAGGTAGCCATCTAATCTTTCCACCGGTAAGGTTGCACCTGAATTTGCTCATCCTAACAAACCAGGGTCCTCAGCAGCATTATCTTGATATTTGGGGAAATGGTTATGAGAACAGTCTATTTCCCTTAGTTACTACAAGTAGCTCACAGCAGAAGGTCGTTTACATTGCTGAGGGTGGTAGCCCCCCTCCCCCTCCCTCCCAGTTAGATAGATGTTCCACCCTCTGTCCTCCCATAAGGTTCAGGTTAGAATGTTATTCCACTCATGACACCATATTCTGAGTATTATGTCAGTTTATTTACTCAGCTCCAAGTGCCTCAAGGGCAGCATCATGTCTTATTTGCTCTGTCACCCTAGCCCCTAGCACAGTGCCTCATACATTATAGGTGATGAAGGGGTGAATGGAAGGAAAGTGGGCAGTACTGTTGTCAGATGAAAGAATGCAATGAGGAATAAAACAAATATATTCTTTAATTTATCAGATATTTATTGAGTCTCTATTATATACCTTTTTCTGAGCAATGGGAATGGACAAATTGAATAAAGCCAGCATCATTAGAAAAGCTAACATTTACTGAGTACTTACTAAACTCCAGATACTGTTCTAAGCACTTTATAAGTGTTGGCTTATTTAATTGTAACAAAAATCCTGGTGAAAAACCTGAGGCACAGAAAGGTTAAGTAACTTGCCTCCAATCACACAGTTAAAAGTGATTGAATTAGGACTGGGATTCATGTCCAGTAGGTCTAGTTCCAGGATACTACTTACTTACTTACTTACTACTATACTTTCAAGCTACTTTTCTGATGTATTAGGTGCAGAGAATATAGTGTGAAGGCTACTGCCCTCCATTATGGAATTCCAAAGCAAAATAATATAAGCTACAGTTTGCATGATGGAGATCTAGGTCCAGGCTGCTGGGTTTCAAGTCCTGGCTGCAGCATGAATTTGGCTGGCCAAAATGTTCGTTCACGTTTTTCTGTAAGATGTTACAGAGAAACCCGAACGAACATTTTGGCCAACCCAATATTTGAGTATGTGAATTAACCTCTCTGTGCCTCAGTTTCCTTATTTGTAAATTCGAATCATAATGATACCTAACTCACAGGTTTGTTGTAGGGATTGCATGAATTAATACATATAAAGTACTAAAGACAGTGCCTGGCATTTTTTTAGGTGTAAAACAACGGTTGGATGTCATTACTGTTGCTGTAGTGGGTAGTTTGGTAATTACTACATTGTAATAATACTAACAATAGCTATTGCTATTGTAATACACTCAGGGGACATGTAGTCAGACCATAAATGATCTCACAAATAATTTTATATAAAGTGATAAGTAGTGATTAAGTGTTGAACAGGTATATTAGAGTTCTCCCAAGAAACAGAACTAGAATGAATAGGATATATTAGCTTATGAGGAGAATTGGCTCACAAGATTGTGGAAGCTGAGAAGTCCCAAGATCTTCTGGAGACTTAGGGGAGCTGATAATACCATCAGCTGGAACAATACCGTTCCAGTCCAAGTCCAAGTTCAAGTCCAAGAACCAGGAGTGTGAAAGGTATAAGCTCCAGTCTGAGTCTGGGTCCAAAGGCAGCAGAATAGTTATGTCCCAGCTTGAAGACAGTCAGGCAGAGAAAGCAAATTCTCCCTTACTCAACGTTTTGTTCTATTCAGACACTCAGTAGGTTGCATGAAGTTCACCCATGGGAGGGCACTGTGTTTTACTCTGTCTATAATTCAAACGTTAATCTCGTGCAAAAACACCCTCAGAGACACATCCAGGATAATGTTTGTCCAAATGTCTGAACGCCCCATAGCCCAGTCAAGCTGACATGTAAAATTAGCCATCACAAGTTGTACACACACACACACACTCACACGAATATCCATACCAAAATAAGGAGGAAATACTCATGACAGTACAGTCCATGTTTCTGTAACTGGTCACATGGTTGTAGCTGATATTTATGCCTATCTTCTTCTACCACCGATTCTGTATTTTCTTTGCCTTCAGCAAGTACCTCAGCTGGTCGTGATTCTTTACCTGGTGGAGTGACCCAAACCTTTATTCCTGAAGCTTCTGAGCCATTAGTAGTGCTGCCTGGATTAGGTTGTTGAAGTTTTACATTGATCTTAATCACAGAGCATGGTAATAGTAAGAGACGCCCTACAGGGTCTCTAGACATGCTCTTCCTTACTTCCATTATCGAATAATAGTCCAATTTCCCTTGATAGTCAGGGTCAATCACCCCAGCCAACACCATAATTCCCTTCTTTGCTTGTTGATTCAGAGGCATGAGGAGTATAAAGTGACCAGGTGGCAGTCTTAACTTCCAGTTCAATGGAATTATTGTGTCTCCTGGTAAAAAACATTCTTCTCTCTGGATAAGACCTCTAGGCTGGTAGGGCGTAAGGTCAAGAGAACAGGAACCAAAAACTTTGCCAGTGGGTCACTAGGAGTAATGATGTGTAGTGAATTTCCCATTTTTACCCTTTGATTCCTGGACTCATGAATCCTGGCTATTGGAGAGACAGCACCATATACTGGATGCTGATTCTGAGCATATACAGCCTTCTGGAGAACCTAGCTGCCGTCCTGCAAGGTATTGCCATCTAGCTGTCACTGTAACTCAGTCTTCAAAAGGCCATTTCACCCGTTATCAAACCAGCTGATTCAGGATGACCAGTGAATTACATGAGCATGGGCCCATTGCCAATCTTCACTTGCTGTGAATTGAGTTCCTTGATAAGAAGCAATGTAAAACATGGCAGTAGATAAGGCATTCTATAAGTCCACGGGTGGTGGTTTTGCAGAAGCATTTCAGGGAAAGTAAATCCATATCCAAAGTAAGTGTGTATTCCAATAAGAAAAAAATGCTACCCTTATTATGATGCAAGCCATCCAATATGGTCAACCTGCTACAGGTAGCTGGCTGATCACCCTGAGGAATGGTGCCATATGGGGGACTCAGGGTTGGTCTTTTGTGGCTGGCAGATTGGGCACTCATCAAGGCCATAGCCAGATTGGCTTTGGTGAGTGGAAGTCCATGTTGCTTACACCATGCATGACTTTTATCCTTGCCACCATGGCCACTTTGTTCATGAGCCCATTAGATGATGACAGGGGTGGCTGGGGAAAGAGGGTGATTCGTACCCACAGAATAGGTCATCTTTTATCACTTAATTATCAGAATGTTCCTTTGCTAAGTCACCTTTTGGTGAGCATTCACATGGGACACAAATATCTTCACATTTTTGCCCACTCAGAGAGGTCTATCCAAATATTTGTCATCAATTATCCCCAGATTTCCTTGTCATCAGTTTTTCAATCATATTCCTTCCTGACCATCCAGCCAAACCATTGGCCATAGTCCATGAATTGGTATATAACTGCATGTCTGGCTAATTATCTTTCCAAGCCAACTGAACATCCGGGTACACTGCCTGAAGCCCTGCCCTCAGCGAGGATTTCCCTTCACCACTGTCCTTCAGGGATGTCCCAGCGAGGAACTGTGATCCTGCAGCGTCCACTTCTAGGAGGTCCCTGCATATTGTGCAGAACCATCTGTAAATCAGGATTCTCTTCCTCTGTCAACTGAATATAGGGAACTCCCCGTGAGGCCATAGATACAGGCTGAGAGAGAAAAGGTGGCGTAGCAGGAGTGGGCACCATGAGCATTTGGGAGGCAAGATAGGTGACTACTTCTTTTCCCCTTGAATTGAAGATGATCCCTGGTGCTGTGTGATCAAGTGGTTAGCTATGTCTGTTACACCCACATCAAAGTTACTGCTCATATAAAGACTTTCATTTTACTTTATGGCCACATTCTTTACCAACCTCCTGGGTTTTTAAAAATTGTGCTTTGCATTGTGTTAATGTTTACTACGCTGAGGAGACCATATAATGTTGGAAAGACATGGATAAATTCATCACTGCCTTGGGGAAATATGTCTGATGAACAGGGACGAACAGTCTTGGCTTGAACACATTTCCATTGAGCAGAGAGCAGGATTTTGAGACCTGGGGGCTAGGCCAGGAGAGGAATGGATCCTGAAGGAGAAAGGAGAAGAAGGCTCTATATGCTTCAGCCAAGGCCTGGGAAAGCTGGGAAGACCCAAGCCCGGAGAGTCAGACTTACTCAGCCATCAAGTCCAAGCCCTGGAGGTAGAATCAAAAGCCAGCATAAAAAGCCCTAAATTAGAAACTGGATCCAGCCAAGCGGTGGGTGAAAAGGCCTGAGCAAATCAAGGTGGTTCACGCCATTGCTGTAAAAATTCCCAAAGTGTTCCTGGTTACTTCTTGTGAACCTCAGCCTGGCTGGACTTCTCCAGGACATGCAGTGTATGAGGTCCATGCAGCACGTGATGCTTTAACATATAGAGGAGAGTGAAGTATAGGGCAGAGAGGAGAAGAAGCATCATTTATATTCAAAACATCACATTTTTTAGAGCCCTAAACTATCTCATTTGCTCATGCATTTTTCACTTCTCTATAGGGCTATTTATACTTCATTCATTCATTCCTTACCTATCCCTTAAGTTATGGAGAAGATTTAAAAGGCCCTATGTAACGAAAAGAAATAATGCAATGGAATTGGAAGTGGAGAATTATGAAAAAGAAAACATGAACACAAATGGAAAACTGAGACAAAGTAGAAAGTCAGGGAACCGTGTTTGTGTTTAATTCCTCAATATAAATGAAAACCCTCAAGAAAAATATGATGGAAGCCCATCTCATAATATCTTAATGGGTGATAAGGTCAAAATGCAGACTAAATTGGGTATTCAAGAGCCGAGATGTCTCATCCCAGCTCCGTCACCCCCTTCCAATCAACGACGAGCCCTCGGTTTCAGTTTCCTCTCACATAAAACAATAATCATTGCTTAGTGAAAAGAGCCAACGTTAAGAATCAGTAGTGTCTAGATCTTTCTCTGCCACCTGACCTTGGAAAATGTATTAAACCTTTCAGATCCTCAACTTTTTCATCTGTTAAATGGAAATCATGTGGAATTTAGACAATATGTGATGCATGTAGTAGAACACACCATGACATTTGCAAATGTTCTATCACGGTAGCTGTTTAAAAATAAGGTATCGAAGCAAGTGATCTTGAAGGTCTCATATAGTTTCAAATTCAGATTCTTTGAATTAACTCTTTATCATATGAAATTTTAATAACCATTACTCTTTTATCAGTGTTTGCTAGAAAAATTTATCTGTGAATCACACAACCGATTATATTCTTGGCATAACCACTAGGGAACTCAAGAAAAATAAATGCAAACTGACAGCAAAACTGACTATAAATGTTTGTAAATCCTTATAAAAGAACAGGCTGCAGATGAAAAGCTTTCCTTGGTTTCAAATGAAACTAAGTTTGAGACAAAAATTTATAAACCAAAATGCTGCGGTGTAAAGGAAAAGCACATACGAGCTCTTTAGCTCTTATGGGAGATGCTTTCTCCCATCGTCTGTTTTGCAAAATACAATAATAATCCTAATAAAGAATTAATTGGAAAGCTACTTTGGATCACAAGAAATTATGACAAAAGGATAACTTTTCCAATGAATGTCATTGAAGTTTATAGGAAGAAAAACCACTTTTTCTAGGGGAGATGCTGGTTTGTGGGGGGATGGGCTGAGGAATACTGGTTCAGAGAGAAGGAGTCTGCAATGAATGGTCCTGATAGCTTCTTGGATGCTGCCAGGAGAATAGAAAAAGAATTGAAGATGGAATAAAGACAGGATATACCACGTATTAAAGATCTATTTAGTGATCAAAACTGCATCAGAAGCTTCACTTTGATTTCTTACTTAAGCCTTACAATATCCTAAAAGGGTAGTTCAGTTCTTTTTAATCTAGTAGGAGGGAATCAAGATTACAAGAATTACAAGGATTGAGTAACTGCCCAGGATTCAACTGGTGGTAGATAAGCGATAAACCATGATTAGAAAATGAGCTTGTCTGACTATAAAACTTACGTCGTTTCCCCTCTGCCAGGCCGAGAGAAGGTTTCTCTTGGGAAGCCAGCTGCAAACCTATTTCAGCCGGGCTGGACTACTATTTATCACCACCACAGTAGCTGCCATCCTCATGATTGGGATACAAAGCATGTAGCTGACCAAGCACAGGGAATAGTGTACATCTGTTCCTTTATCTCCTTGGGGGGTGCCGAGGAGGGAAGCAGCAGTGGTGAAAACCATCTGAGGCAGGGCACAAGGGTGCCTGTGGATGGCATCTTACCATTCCTTTCTCTCAACTTCTCTGAAGAGAGGGGAGAGGTTACTGATAACAATAATGTTAAAAATATCTTTACACAAACAGCATTTTTATTATTCATAGAGAACGTCCGAATATATATGGAATGTATCCACATTATTATATATATATTTATATATATTATTTATGTACACATTATTTTATTTATATGAAATACCTTATTTTATATATGAATATATATAATATATATAAATATTCACATATAAAATAATGTGTATATATTATTCATATACATTATTATATACATTCGCTATTCTATTCCTCTTCATGGCCATAATTTGTAGTTCTGAAGAGGATATGAAAACAGAGTAATCTGAAGTCTAAAATGCTAGCAAGTGACAGACACAAACACAAACCCAGGTCACCTAACTACCTTCTGTTACAATCCCAGCACTCACCAGAAGATGTCTGCCTGTTTTAATATAATTTGCCAGTTTCACAGGGCAATTGCAAAGCTGACTTCCTATTTGAAATTAAGATTCTTTACTTCCTCAGAAGAAAGCTTCTATATACAAAATATAATGGCATAGTAATGAGCTCCCCTGAGTGTATCAACCCTCTATGCCCATCCTCAAATATTACCCCTCTTTTGCTTCCTGTAGTGTCCAAAGTAAAAATCAACAGGAATAGTTGGTGGCTGGGAGAGCAGAGAAATTGGAAGTTCAAAACAGTTGAATAACGTATAGGAATAAGTCCTTCTGAATGGCGAAATCTTGGTTTAGAAATACTTCCTTTTCGGAAGAGATGCTAGGGTGGGGAGAAGGACCCTGTTATTTAGAGACAGACTGGGGACTATGAACAATCTCTCCTTTTCAGTTTCTTGTCTTTGAAAATGTGTGATGCTGCTGAAATAATTCTCAGCCAATTGAATATCCGTTGAACAAAAAACATAGATGACATTTTTTTAGATGAAGCCTCTCTGTTTCGTGCTAATTATATCTGACCACCGATATCTTGAGAGCAGTGCAAGGTATTCATGGGCGGTGTATCAGAAGTTTGGTGTGAGAAATAATTTCTATCCACCTTGTATTTGCTGACAACAGATGAGAACGCAAACACAATAGGAAAATTCCTTTGGGGACTCCTGATCAATCATGTAGTAAAATGTGGGATTTGTGTACAATAATTTATTCATGTTTATTTCTTTGTTGAAGAATATTAAACGTAAAAAATTGGAACATCAACGCAGTTCATCTTAGATGTTCAAAATTATAGAAGTGGAGAAAAGAAAACATCTATGGCAATGATTCTGAACTAGTACTGAATCTGAAACATTGCTTGATCTCAAATTACATCTTTTAAATCAACTTGGGAAATGACATAACCGTATTTAATTCCCCCGAGAAGAATAGTTCAGTTCCAACCATCTGCTAAATTAAGCAGCAGTGATTATAATGAACATTTACAACAGGCCTGGTACAAAAGGGGATAATAACTTTATGCATAAGACAAAGTCCTGGGAGGCTACTGCAATCTCAAAGATGAAGATGGCAATTAGGAGAACAGATTTTACAGTGTACTGGAACTCTAGGAGTGGTGAAGGTCAAAGTGCAACATCACATTTCCTTAAATTTTTATTTCATTTTAGGAAAAATGGTCACCAAATTCTATCAAACTACCAGTTTTCCAGATTTTTCTTTTACCATGTCTCGTCAGATCACTAGTTTTTCTTTTTCCTGGTGGTAACGGAGATTTTGTTTTCTTGTTTATCGTCCCTTCCTCTGTGCAGGTACAAAAGTTTTCAGCATAACTTCTAACAAATGTAAGAAGACCAAAAAATTAAAATAGCTGGTCTCCTAAGGACCAATAACCCTGGAAGATGTGTCATTAATGAATCTAGCAGTTTTCTTCTTTGGTCCTTGAATGGATGTTCAATGTTTCTGCAATTTTCTGGCAGTGTTTATTTACGCGTGCAGGTCCACACACATTTTCCATGAAACTAGTTGCCTCAGACTAGTATTATTGAGGTGAAATAGTAATAATAATAATAAGTTTTTCAGCCTTGCCTGCCCTGGAATGTTGCCTATGTTTATTCTTCAACCGGAGAAACTGTTTTCATAGCACAGGATCACATTATTAAATATTAGCAGGGACTCCTCATCAAAAAAGAAAAAAAAATTGTATTTGCACGTGGCTCCAAGTTCACAGAAAATAAAATGCCTTAGAAGTTCTTTTTCCTCCAAATACCAACAGAGCTAATATGATAGGGGCACTAAGGCATCTGGGAGAGAGCTAAGTGATGTTTTAGATTTTCAAAGACATAGTTCTGATTGTGTTGCTGCCTCCACCACCGACAGGATTTGAAAGCTTGAGAACAGGGGAACCTCCCTCTCCTTCCTCACGCACACACCCACTGCCGTGGAAGATATGAGTCTTCACAACAGTCTCACTCATGAAACGCCTTCCCTGAACTTTACAGTCTATGGAACAAAGAGGTCTGGAAATTGATTAAAGGCACTAATTATTGTAGTTGCATTTAGAGGTGTGATTGACAGGGCAGATCCCAGGGAAAACACAAATAGTCTCTCCTACTCTAGCAACTGCTCATATGTTAATTTACTAGAATTAAGCATGTTCAGATTACATAATGCAAATAATATCCAGTTTAGGAATACTAGTGAGGTTAATATACACAGAGGTCTTGAAGAGGCCTTTCTTTTTTTTATATCACTAATTGCACCTAGCGGAATCTTTAACAAGGCTTTCTTTTTTCTTAATGCCATTTTGTAGGGATATTGGGATAATTCATTTCAAATAATATTGAACTCTGTGAAACCCAAAGACCCATGAGAAGATGTTTGCCCATCACCCATTCATTTATCCATCCATCCATCCATCCATCCATCCATTTATCCATCCATCCATACATACATCCATACATCCATCCCCTAAACATTTATTCACTCACCATATATTTCTTGAATCACTACCATGTTTCAGGCACATAGTGAGCAAGAAAGATATAGTTTCTGCCCTCATGTGGCTTATATTCAAAATAGAAAAGACAGCATATTGAAAAGAACGATTGATCGGGTATTTTTGACAGACACTGTGTTAGGTTCGGCAAAGAGGCAAAGATTTCCCTCGGATGTCACTCCCAAGGACTTAATATCCTAGGCACATGGCCTCCTAGCCTTTCTAAAGTTTCCCACATTCCAGCAGTGACTCTGAGGCAGAAGTCTCCAGACCCGAGAGACCACATGGGCTAGTCCAGCTGATGTCTCTGTGGTAACCAGGGAGGACAGATGCCAGACTTAATGATAAGCAGGAGTGGCAAGAAGAGGGAAGTGCCCAGTGAAAATGCCGGCAGTGTGCCAAAGCCACACAGATGATCGTTATTTTTGCAGAAAGATACAGTACGCCTCACGTGAGAAATGTTAAACTGAATACAATTCCACTTGCTTAAATGGCAGGGGACAAGGATTTTTACCTGCTCTTTCAGTGAGGCTAACTAGAGAAGCAGTGAATGCACATCAGCTGGAGAGGAGGAAATAGGTGACACACTGATTCTGGATCAACCTCACTTCTAGAGGCCACAGCCATCTGGGGGTTTGGCTTCCTCCCTGGGCCATCACAAGGAAGTGCTTGTAGGATCCACAAACTTCTCTTCATTCCCCAGTCTGTGGGTTCTCTCCCTGCCTCTCCCACCCTGTGGTTGCAAATGCTGCTCTGGAAGACAGCAATACAATCGCAAGTTAACAAGCATGTACAATCTACTTTAATGTTTGTAGACTAAAATTTGCCTTTCTACCTCAGCCTTCCCAATAGGTGCTCCGTGTTGAACTAGCTCTTCAATTTTGAGGCAATATTTGCACTGTCTTGAAGAGGAACCAGGTTCATAGCCGAGTGCATCTTCTGGAAATGAATGCATTCAATGAATTATTTATCGAGACTCTTGGGTATATTACTGCTGCCTTGACAATAGCTTTGGCTTTTGAGTGAATTATGGGGTCTAGGGTACTGGCCCCAGAGAATGTCTTAGGAGGTCAGGAAAGTAATATGTTTTATAACATCACTAAGGTAACTGCGAGAGGTGTGAGAGAACTGGTGGATTTAAAGAGTTGCTTCTTCAGACAGCTTATGTTTTCATTTTCTATGCCAGGTTTATGTCAAAAATAACATGGCAGTGAAATAACAGAATAACTAAATCAACTAGCTAAAATGTGGGAATTCAGTCAATTCAGTGATTTAGGATCAGGTAGACAAAATAACTCATTTTTAAAAAATAATTTTTGAAGGGAAAGATATTTCTGGATGTTTTATTCAACTCGGCATGTATACATAGCGTAAATAAGTATTTTCTTAGGAAGTAGATAACTTGCAGCAACTGCTCAGGTACAAAGTTAAAAACAGATGTTTTATTGAAAGCCATAGATTGTTTGCAAACTTGAACTCTCTTTGCCTTAGATCTGCCCTTACTTAAAGATCTAACACACTTTATATTTCTGTATTTTAGATAAAACTAATAGCATAGACCTATGATTTCCAGCTCTGCCATGTCACATAGAATTATGAAAATACTTCACTTATCTAGTCTTCATTTTGTGATCCAGTGACAAAATAATCAAGTGTTTGTGTGATAGAGCAGCAATAATAACGAGAGTTCTTTGTTTCTATGATTCTGCCCCTACTCCCTCTGTGATAAATTGATACCTTCTCACAAGGGCTTGTAAATGTAGAGCTCCTGACTAAGACACGACATTCTGCCGTTCTGGTCACTTCTCTGATCATCCCAATGATGTCTCCTGTCCCTCAAAAGTCTAGTGTTTGGTTCCACATCTGGTTGGTCTTGCTTGTGGCTCAGACCACTGTGTGTCCCATTCTTTTTTTTTTTTTTTTTTTTTGCGGTACGCGGGCTTCTCACAGTTGTGGCCTCTCCCGTTGCAGAGCACAGGCTGCAGACGCGCAGGCTCAGCGGCCATGGCTCACGGGCCCAGCCGCTCCGCGGCGTGTGGGATCTTCCCAGACCGGGTCACGAACCCGTGTCCCCTGCATCGGCAGGCGGACTCTCAACCACTACACCACCAGGGAAGCCCGTGTGTCCCATTCTTGTTCCATCCTGCACCAACTATCACACCAGATGTGGAAAGTTGACTTAACATCAACCTGAACCACATGTATTCATATGGGCCCCAAGGTCTTGCTGCTTTATGCCCTCAGTATCTCACAGATCTGTGGCAATGTGATTCTCATTTTATTATTTTTTTTTAAATTTCATGCCCCTTGCCCTAGATCTCCACAGCTCTATTGAGGCTTGGGAGCTGATCTGGAGCATCCAGCATACCCTGCCTAACACTGTTTCTCTGACACTTTCATTCTCCAGTGACTATTGATTGAACATGTATGTGCTTAGCGTTGTGCTGGGTGCTGGAAATAGAGTTTTGAGCAAGACAGACACAGTTTCTGTCCTAAGGGTACTTAGAGTCTAATGGGGGTGATAGGTGCAAACAAGTAAATCAATCAATAAATTATTGTTTAAAGATAGATATTGAAGAAATAATTACAAATGTAAGGGATGTTGCAAAATGGGAAGTAAGGAGTGGTATGAAAGGGTATATTGAGGGGAAATTAAACAGCCTCAGAGGGTCAGGAAAGGATTCCTGAGGAAGTACCATTTAAGCTGAGATCTGAGAGCTGAGAAGGAATTAAATAAGTAAGTGACCGTGGGAAAAATTGGAGGAAAAGCAATGGTGCCTCAAGCCATGTTCAAAAATGATATTCTGGCAGTGAAATAATTAACAGAATAACTAAAACAACTAGCTAATATGTGGGAATTCAGTATATTCAGTGATTTAGGATCAGGAAAATGTGTGAAGACCCTGCATTCCCAGAGATCCAACCCCATTTGAAGAGGTCAAATGAGAGCACTGTGTTTTCTTTAATGAGACTGGAAATACCAATGAAAACCACATCAAGGGGGGCCTTGTAAGTCACAGTAAAAGGCTTAACTTTTATTCTTAGATAATGAGAAACACTGAAAGCTTGATTAAAAATATTTTAAATTATTAAATATTGTAAAAGGACAAAGTAATGTAAAAAAATAATACATTAGATACCTCTGTAGTCATCATCGAGCCTAGTATTTTGCATTTGCCTCACAGCGTTTGAAGAAATAAAATATTTCACTTCAGCTAAAATCCCAGACTCATGTCCCTTCTTCCTCCCTGTCTTTCCAGATAACCACTATCCTGAAGTTGGAGTATATCAGCCCTATGTAATGATGTAGTATCTAGTGAAGCTCAAAAAGTGCTATCCCCATGACCTTGCATTTGTCTTTTAGGTGTCTATTTTAGAGACCTCACATATATGCACAAGAGACATTTTCAAGAAACTTAATCACAGCATTTTTTATTGCAATGAAAAAGTAGGACTAACATAATAGTCCTCAGTAGAGGGGTAAATAAAGAAACCCTGGTTTAGTCATACAGTGGAACCCTGTTCATGAGTTGAAAAAAAGTGCCTTGGAGCTTATGAATTGTTGAGGATAACATTTAAAAAATAAGATGTTTAGTTAAAAAGGCAAGTTCCAAAGGAATATCTAGGATATAGTTCATGTATAAAAAATTTAAATACATAAATAAAATGGTATCTATTATTTATGGAAGCAAATATATATAGTGAAAATGTAAAAAACATTCAAGCTTCTAAGCAGGGAGATATACAGTAGAAATTGCATTTTATAAGCTCAGTCTGGCTTCAGTTTTAAGAATGCAATCACAAGGGTATACCAGTAGAGTATATTACAATATATTACTCTATTATATATATTATAGAGTATATTACAATATATTACTCTATTATAGTCGAGTAGTTGAACAATAACTGGAACTTTGATTAGGGAGCAAGGTAGACAGATTCTAGAGCTATTAGAAGGTAGAATTTTTAGGATACATGTTTGGCTATGAGGGTGTGAAGGGTGGAAAGGAGGCAAGTGACTTTCGAGTTTCTGGCTTGAATAACTTGGTCACTTGTGCTTCTATTTACTGATGCAGGGAACAAGGATTGCATTGACAGCTCTGGGAATGAGTAGAGGTAATAAATGCAGTGTTTGAAAAGTGAATTTGGGTTGCTTTCTTCAACTAGAGAAGTCAGTGATAGATGGGAAATGGACCTGATGGTCAATAGAGAATTCCGAAATGGAGATAAAGTTTGAGGAGGTCATTCAATTTGTAAGAGTAGGTAGAATTGATTAGACACACAGGATGAGAAGAAAAGATGGCCTAGGACTGAGTCCTGAGAGACATTAAAATGTAGTGCTGTCAATGGAGGCGGAGAGGGAGAGGCCATAGAAATACGGGGGGAAAAGAGATGGGAGAGAATATGGAATCAGAGAAGCCAAGGAAGCAAATTATTTCCAGAAAAAGGGAGCAGCTAACAATTTTGAATGCTGATGATATGTCAAGCAAGAGAAGGGGTGAAAAGTTGGATTTTGGGATTTGCTCTGTTGAATTTTGCTCTACGGAAGTCATTAGTGATATAAAAGTGAGCATATTCAGAAGAATGGTTGGGCTGAAAGCCATTTGGGGTGGGTTGAGAAGTAAATGGAGGAGTAGAAGTGGAGATAAGCAAGAGGAAGCGACATCTTATATGAGTAGTTTGGGAAGGAAAGGACAACCGTGGGTAAGAACTGGGGGACTAGGAAGCTAGGGTGAAAGGAATAACTGTTTTGTTTTTGTACATTTGTTTCTTTAAGATGAGGCAAATTTGAACGTGTTTAAATGCTGCTGGGAAGGATTCAGTAAGGAGGAAGAGACTGAAGATATAGAAAAAAGAGAAGATAACCAATGGGTGAGTTTCCCCAAAGAAGGTGAAATTCAAAGCATTCTACAATGATTTATTGTTGAATTAATTGATGCATGAATAGGAAGAAGGATGTCATTTCTCCAGAAACAGCAGTAAAGCATAAAAAAAATGGCCATGGTCATCAATAGGTTTACTGATTTGGGTAGCAGTGAGCCGAGGGTTTTGATACCTGATCGCTTTTGTTATCTCTCTGAGGTGGGAAGTGAAACCATCTGCCAAGAGAAAGGAGAGGGGTAGGACATGGAGGTTTTAGGAGAGCAGAGTTTGCAATAGTTGTGGAGTGTTGGAATGAATTCTGGATCAGGAAACAACGTAGGATTTCTGTCACTTTTTAGTTCCAAGTTGAGATTGGAAATTGTGAATTCATGGTGGTGCAAATGTCCTTGGACCACACTTGTGTATCTACGCTCTATTCCCTTTGGATTAATTCTTTCACAAGAGTCTCCTCATTTCTTCCTACAGACAGACTCCCATTCCAGGTGTGCCACACATGTCTGAATTTGCAGTCAATGTAAGACATAGGTCAGTTTCAAGGAGCCAATGCTGTTTTCTTAAACTATGTCCAGCATATTTGAAAGAACCTTATACAATGGCAACATTCTAAGGCTTAGCTATCTATTACTGTGTCAGAAGCATTCATGGACTCCCAAATTTGTTGGGTTTTTAAGCCCTGAAGGAAGAATTGGGTATTTAACATTTTAGCTCTCTATAAATGACAATGTGAGAATAAAGAGTTCCATTTTTCACAGACAATTTATATAGTCTGTGACACAGGTTTCATCAGCCCTGGACTGGAAATACAGAACCTGTGGTGTGCCTTCTTAAGTATGGCAGTGTTTATGTTATGCAAATTTTTATTGTTGTTGTCATTTGGTCATAGTCTTAGTATGGGAAAATGTCATAAGTATTCAAAAGTCTGGGAACACTGCAGAATATTCTCATATGGTTACTGTGGTCTGATTGAGTCAGCAGCATATTGACACACATTCGCTTTTCCATAGATTCAAAAGAACCAATGTTTTCTTTTCAAAAGTGACCTCATCTTCCATCGTAAACGTCTCTACTCTAAGGCCTGGTGAGAGAATTCCTTGGAAACCAAAGAACATTTAGTCATTTAATGTATATGTGGGTGTTTTTCTCTTTAATTTATGAAGTCCTTTGAGCGAGTAAATTAAAAAGTGGTGTGTTGGTATTCCACAGTTTGTCATTTTTGAGGCGAGTTTATTTTATTAGCAAGTCTATAATTTAAACAGTGTTCGTGATCGTCTATGAAACTTTTAGTTATATCTATGCCATGCAAACTGGTTGAACCGTTTTCACACGATTTTGATCAGAAGGGTATAGAGCAGTAGAATGATCACCAGTTGTGGAATAAGAACTCTTGGGTTCCACTTCTAACTCTGCTACTAACAAATATAATCTCGAGTAACTCTTTATCTGAGCTCCAGTTTCCTGACCTGTGAAAAGAGGAGTTTTATTAGGTGATTCTTAAAATATTTTCTAGATCTTAATCTCAGTTTTAGAAGTTGACACAGCTGTTTGGCAGCATGAAAAAAAAAAGGCTAAACATTATTAATTCTTATATGGTACAATTAAAAATGTGCATGTTCAAGCCTGGGGTTTACGTTCATAGGATTTATTCATTCATGCATATGGTTTTTTTTTTAAACATCTTTATTGGAGTATAACTGCTTCACAAGGGTGTGTTAGTTTGTGCTTTATAACAAAGTGAATCAACTATACATATACATATATCCCCATATCTCCTCCCTCTTGCGTCTCCCTCCCTCCCACCCTCCCTATCCCACCCCTCTAGGTGGTCACAAAGCACCAAGCTGATCTCCCTGTGCTATGCGGCTGCTTCCCACTAGCTATCTATTTTACGTTTGGTAGTGTATATATGTCCATGCCACTCTCTCACTTTGTCCCAGCTTACCCTTCCCCCTCCCTGTGTCCTCAAGTCCATTCTCTACATCTGTGTCTTTATTCCTGTCCTGTCCCTAGGTTCTTCATAAACTTTTTTTTTTAGATTCCATATATATGTGTTAGCATACAGTATTCATTTTTCTCTTTCTGACTTGCTTCACTCTGTATGACAACTCTAGGTCCATCCACCTCACTACAAATAACTCAATTTCGTTTCTTTTTACAGCTGAGTAGTATTCCATTGTATATATGTGCCACATCTTCTTTATCCATTCATCTGTCAGTGGATACCTAGGTTGCTTCCATGTCCTGGCTATTGTAAATAGAGCTGCAATGAACGTTTTGGTACAGGATTCTTTTTGAATTATGGTTTTCTCAGGGGATATGCCCAGTAGTGGGATTGCTGGGTCAGATGGTAGCTCTATTTTTAGTTTTTTAAGGAACCTCCATACTGTTCTCCATAGTGGCTGTATCAATTTACATTCCCACCAACAGTGCAAGAGGGTGCCCTTTTCTCCACACCCTCTCCAGCATTTATTGTTTGTGGATTTTTTGATGATGGCCATTCTGACAGGTGTGAGGTGATACCTCATTGCAGTTTTGATTTGCATTTCTCTGATGATTAGTGATGTTGAGCATCCTTTCATTCATGAGTATTTTTATTCAACAATGAGCATCAGAAATGTGGTGGACAATGATGAATAAGAAACGTGCCGGTCCTCAGGGGGTTCACATTGATGCATGGTATGGATATGCCAGCAGGTTATCGGAACAAATATGATAAGTGATCCTGCTGTAATGTCTACATAATGTTCAGAACTTTCAATCCCCATGGATACCACTCTGGTCCAAGCTACCATTATGTCAGTACCTCGTCTAGACTGTTGTAAGAACCTCCTTATTGCTCTCCTTACTTCCATTCCTGTCCCACTCCAACTTATTCTCAAAAGGCAGCAAAAAGCAACATATTAAAAATATAAATTTAGTCATGGCACTTCCATTCTTGGCTCCTCCACTGACTTCCCATTGTATCTCAAATGAAATCCAAGAATTGGCACGATCTGCCCCTCCCTACATCTCCAACCTCATCATGGTGCTTTCCCTCTTGGCCCTAACAGTCAGCCATGCTGGGTCAAGTTCTCATTCTTCAGGTTTCAACTCGGAGATCTTCGTCTCAGAATGACTTCTGTTACCATCTAAATAGGTTGTGCATCCTCATTTCTTTCTGTCTCACTACCACTTGCTCTTATTTTTCACAGCACTTACAGCAACATTTAATTTGATCATATTTTATCCCCTTATTTATTGTTTAACTTGCCCACTAGAATGACATCTCCATACGGGACAGGAATGTGTCAGTTTTACTCACTTAGCATCTAGCGTAGTCCTTTTTATATAGCAGAGAGTGACACTGTGATTCAAGCAAATCCATTGGTATAAGAATTTCAGCGGGTCTGCATGTAATAACTGCTCAGTTTAGCTCTTAGCTCTACCTATGTCTTCAATAGGAATCAGATAGTATTTTTCAGTTACTTTCTGACAATGAAATCTGGGAGGATTTCCATCTCCCAAGAGTTCAGCAATATTGGGTTGCCTCTTAAACTTTTCCCATTAGCCTTGTGGTCGGTCTAGTTCTAAGTGAACAGTGCCTGAGTGATCATGATGGTCTTGCTTTCATCATACTTCACCACATTGAATGCAGATTCCAGGGCCCAGCCTGGCTCTGAGGAGCCTTTGGAATCGGGTTGGAAACTGACCCCCCTGCCTGGGGGCCTCGGTGGTCAGGAAGCCCACCTCAGGTCTCCAAGGCAGGCCTACAACAGCTTACTGCACTGGTGCTTCGCATGCTTTTCTTATTCTTTCAGAGTAAACACCTTCTGCTCTTCTCCCTCTTCTTTGTGATTTGGTTTCGCTCGTCTGTAAGAGCTGTACAGGCTCTGGGGAATCCTAAGCTTTTTCAGTCCCTTGTGCCAATGTGCTGATATGTGTTGATTCTGCCTTGTTCCAGTCATTGCCGGTTCTTTAAACTACACTCCACATAACCTTCAAATCTTGCTACCAGAATCTTTTGATTCTGCATAAATATTCAGGGCAAATCTCTCTCTAACGTTTACATATGCTTATAAATATAAGAATTTGCACATCTCTCCATCTTTTCTTAAGCTCTTTAGAATGAAGTGCAATGTTCTTCTATAGACCTAGAGCTTTGGGGTATTAAGTTCTCATATAATTACAGCACTGAAATTGTCTAAACTCCTAGGTCATCTCTGTTACTTATCTACTTTTGAGGCTTGATATACAATGCAATACTCAGAAGTATGTTCTAATCATGACTCAGAAGGCAGCATCCCATACATGTGTGTATTTTCACATTTCAGTGTTTTAGGTGTGTAGCATACTAACTATAAATATGTTACATACCTAAAATAAATTTTTGCCTGAGCCCCAGCATTTCTAGTTAGTCTATACCAGATAATAACAGCCCCAGTGATTTCAGTGTTAAAGATCACTAAATTATTCTACAAAATGAAAGATAAGAGACACCAAAGGGGAAGATTTTGAAATGGCAAAGAGACTAATGGATCAGTGTTTTTATTTATTTATTTTTTGTGTGGTACGCAGGCCTCTCACAGTTGTGGCCTCTCCCGTTGAGGAGCACAGGCTCTGGACGCGCAGGCTCAGCGGCCATGGCTCACGGGCCCAGCCGCTCCGCGGCACCTGGTATCCTCCCGGACCGGGGCACGAACCCGTGTCCCCTGCATCGGCAGGCGGACTCTCAACCACTGCGCCACCAGGGAAGCTCGGATCACTGTTTTTAAAACTTACTTCATAATATACCCCACAGCTTCTCTTTCCGAGAGATCACTGTTGAGCAGGTGAAGCGTAGCAAGGCTGTGAACCAGCGCAAACATGCCTGCCTCAGACCTACTAGTTTGTTAGCGCCTGCACCTATTGACTCAGGAGAGACAATGGTGTGCAATTATTTGTAACCCTGCCTTCAGTGACATCATGTTAGTGACAATATCAATGTTGAACTTGGCCATGGTGGTAGTATTTACACCGCAGAAATTGGCAAATGTATGTTACAAGTGAGCGCTTTTTTTCTTTTTTTTAATATACTTTGTTAACACATTTGCCGGCATACATCATCTTATACCTGATCTTTCTTTGATTTTCTTTTCCAGGAAATAATATAATTTATTAAGACACACCATGTATGGAAAGGTTGGGTTAAACTGCAATTTTCAGTCCAGAATTTCACATGGATTCCCTTGGATTATTTTATTAGAGTGAGATTTTATAGCATTGTGTTCATCTGCTTTTTCAATGGAAACGGCCAGTCCTGAATACTTCCTTAACTCTCTAACCTGTGAAAAACTGAAAGCATGATTGAGGGGTGTTTTCCACTCTCTTATTTTACATTTGATGTGGTCTGTCATCACACCTCTTGTCAGTTCAATATCCACTGACTTGCCCTTCACAGTCATTACAGGGATGCAATGTTGCCTCAATTCTAAGTTGATAATTCAAATTGAGTTGTGGCTGTACTTGCATTTTAGGGTAAATATTCTAGACAGAAACCCTCAAGGGTTAATCTGAATGTAACTGGACTGACTTGGAAACTTCTGTTCTTGCCCTGCGCTGCACTGAGACCAACTTGCACATCCAAGGAAACAAACAAAGGAGAACATTAACATAAATGAAAACATACACACATATACCTACTAAACCCTGAAAGCACAGATAACCAGTGTAGACCTTTATCAAAAGGTTTGAGATTAGGGCTTCCCTGGTGGCGCAGTGGTTGAGGGTCTGCCTGCCGAAGCAGGGGACACGGGTTCGTGCCCCGGTCCGGAAAGATCCCACATGCCGCGGAGCGGCTGGGCCCGTGAGCCATGGCCGCTGAGCCTGCGCATCCGGAGCCTGTGCTCCGCAACGGGAGAGGCCACAACAGTGAGAGGCCCGCGTACCGCAAAAAAAAAAAAAAAAAGGTTTGAGATTAGATCAGTGGTTCTCAAGGGAGGGTGATTTTGTCCCCCAGGAGACATTTAGCAATGTCTAGAGACATTTTGGTTGTCACGATTAGGGGAAGAGTGCTACTATCTCTAGGGGTGAGCACCTGCTGCCCAAGTTAGTAGAATGCATAGGAATGTCCCCACAGTGAGGAGCTATCCAGTCCCAAATGTCAATATGCTCAGGCCAAGAAACCCTAGGGCTTCCCTGGTGGCGCAGTGGTTGAGAGTCCTTCTGCCGATGCAGCGGACACGGGTTCGTGCCCCGGTCCGGGAAGATCCCACATGCCGCGGAGCAGCTGGGCCTGTGAGCCATGGCCGCTGAGCCTGCGCGTCCGGAGCCTGTGCTCCGCAACAGGAGAGGCCACAACAGTGAGAGGCCCGGGTAACACAAAAAATAAAAGAAAAAAAGAAACCCTAGATTGGAGGGATATGGACCTTATAAAATATATCACTTTATAAAACTTCCTTAAAAATCCATTTTGGAAATTCCCTGATGGTCCAGTGGTTAGGACTGGGTGCTTTCACTGCTGGGGTCTGGGTTCGATCCCTGGTCGGGGAACTAAGATCCTGCAAGCCATACGGCGTGGTCAGAAAAAAAAAAAAAAAAGAATCCATTTTAATTACCTCTGCTCTCTGTCCTTGGCAGCTGTCACATCTATTTCCACAACTCCAATCTCCTGGCTGACCCACCCTTCCTCTCATAAAATTCACACTTCCATTTCTTTGGAACAATTTAGCAATGGTTTATTTTTCTTCTTACCTCCTGTCTCCCCTTCATTTTCCAAAATTATCGTTACTTGTCACTCTACTCAGGAGGGCAAATGAGTTTCCCTAAGATCTGTTCTCCTTAGAGAGGAAAAGAATTAGGGAGAGTTGTGAATAATAAACGTCGTTTTCCTCTCTCATACACGGGAGAGCTAAGTTAACTTGAGAACGCATGAGTAATATCTCTCTTAACTTTAAATTCACTTTTTCTATTTAAGTTTGTCATGCTTTCTACTTTGTTCTTTATTGGGGTAATTAAAAGGTAGTAACTCAGCAGGTGGATTTTCCCCAGCTGTCAGAATTCCTGCTAAAATATGTTTTAGAACACCTTGAATCAAAAACGACCTGACAATTAAAGTGGTCTTTTAAAGAACTGCACAATGAATGTGCGTCTTTGGAAAGTTTATTTTCCATCCATTACTATACTTTGAAGTAGAATTACTGATTGTTATTCCACAATATTTCATTACAGTTAATTGGCTTCCAGCATTTGAAAATGATTTTCTCCCACTGCTCCAGAAGTTACTACTAGTAGCCCCTAAATCACAACCTTGATGGGAGAGCTTCATGTTCTTTCCTGATAACATTGTTTTTGCAGTTCCAAATTTAACAAGGTGATTATATCCTTGAATTTTTGTACTTTGTGAATTTTTTTAGGAGGAGTGACAGGGTCATGCTAAAAGAATCCTATTTTTTAATTGGAATCTTAAATCTTCATCCCTCCTAAAAGATATTCCCCAATTTTACCATTCAAATGGTCTCTGGGAAAATCCATGCAGAGTTTTACAAGGGCTTTTATACATGACCACATGAGTGGATATAAAAGCACTTCAAAGATAAATTAGCTTCCTCCTAGACGACTTCATCCGCAACTCATGGAAATCAAATGCAGAGTTATGTACTCCAAAATCACTGGAAACTCTGGCATCTTCTAAGGAAAAATTAAGTAAGCAGACACTGGAAAATGGAGCAGTTACTATCCTTTGTTAATAGCACAGTCGGATTAAGCTATGGTTCTGACAGATCACTTTACTTTTTGGAACTTCTGTAAAGTTGGAACATAGTGTTTGCCCTTACTCTCTCCCAGTGCTGTGTGGATGATTTGGGGAGCTCATTATTCTCTTAATAAATATTTATTTCAAACCAAACTTGTAATAGACCTTACAGTAGATAAAACAGATATGTTGATGAGCAAAGATGTCAAGGTCTTTGCTCTTTTGTAGCTTTTATTATCTAGCACTCTGCCATTGAAAGAGCAGTGCATACTATAACATTGGCATCCTCCAGAAGCTTGTTAAAAATCCAGAATCTCAGGCCCTCCTCAAGCCTACTGAATCAGAATCTATATTTTAACAAGATCCCTAGGTGATTCATATGTACGTTAAAGTTTGATGAACATTGATCTAGCAGATATTACAAAAACGAATTCTAAAGTTAGGAAAGTACTATGCAAATATTTTTAAAAGGGCAGTTGCTCCTAAAACTAAATACAAACTGTATTAAAATCTCAAAGAAATATATGCACATGTGCTTACTTGTCAGATACTCTCTGTTAAAAGTATAGATGAAAGATAAACTGTAATTATTATTTATATTATTATTAGACCTTTTAGCACCAAAGGAGTTCAAGAAAAATGTCAGAAAAAATAAATGAGATTTCCGGAGGAAACTATCCATTGAAGTTCACATATAAGAAAATAAGAAGGATGGAACTTCTGGTTCAAATCAGTTGAGCCATGGACTCATCCTTAGGTTATTCGTGGAAAACAGTATTTCATAGTACTTGCTCTTTGTGGAATCATAAGGAAAAAACATAAAAGAAAAAATGTCTTTTCTTTTGGGAAAGAAAGTACATTTAAGGCAGAGAATAAGGAACAGAGGGATGAGTAAGGAAATAACAGAGCTGGTTTGAGACAAGAAATGAGTCTGAAAGGGAAAGAATCAGTTAGAAAGTAATTAGTGTGTCTCTAGACATCAAAAAGAGTAGAATATATGTCAGGGCTTGATATTCCTGAACAATCAGAACAGCCACAAACTACTGTCAGTAATTTAGCAGAGACATTATGTCAAGAACAAAATCCACACCCACAACCTTATACTCAACCAAACTGCATGCAATTGCTTATGACAAGTCCTTGCTGGAATCCTCTTATCATGGCAAACATCCTCAGTGTTCTAAACAGTGTCATGAAGCAAGAAAAAAAAAAGTCCGAGACTGGGGCACAGATTTTCTGTGGAAACAAGAAAAAAAATTGAATGTCTCTGCAAGAAACTGTTTTCCATGTGCAAAGATGGTTGTAAATTCTATAGATACTATGCATACAAAATACACACATTCAAGCATTGTTTCCTAAAAGGTATATAATAAGTAGACAAAGGTGACTTTTTTTTATTACAGAGCAGTCAATTTCAATTTAAGGATTGAGACGATTCCAGAACTAACCCTCCTATTACTGATTTTTTTTTTTTTTTTCGGTACGCGGGCCTCTCACTGTTGTGGCCTCTCCCGTTGCGGAGCACAGGCTCCGGACACGCAGGCTCAGCGGCCATGGCTCACGGGCCCAGCCGCTCCGCGGCATGTGGAATCCTCCCGGACCGGGGCACGAGCCCGCGTCCCCTGCTTCGGCAGGCGGACTCTCAACCACTGCGCCACTGGGGAAGCCCCCTATTACTGATTTTAAGCTTGCTAGAATAACACAGTACTGGAACACAGCCAAAGGATTGTGCCAACAGTGTAGGATTAAACACTTGCCAAATTCTGCTACTCAGGCATTACACTATTCATTGATGGAGTGCTTAATAACAGAAGAGAATTGAATCCAGTTCACCTGTCCTTGGGAGGTATTTACAGTGTGATACCAATAGAGCTTCAGTCCATTTATTCACCAAATATTAATTAGGCCACTAATATATACCAGTCACAGTGATTTGAGGAAGTTTATAATCAAATTGAAGATATGAAAATGATAGTAGCAACTGAATGAATGTGAATCATCCATGTAGAAACTAACTTCAGGCTTATTTTAGTTCTATAACTGGCCTCTGTAATATCTCCATCAGTAATGTTATTGCCTAGACGTCACCAGTGGAGAAACCAGTTAATTGTAAGTCTATTGCATGGCTGGAGTGTTGTATATACAACACTGACATGGAATGTGGAGGTGAGAACAATCTCAAATAGGGAAGGCAACAAGTGATTTAATAATATGGACCTTCAAACATTTGGGGGTCAACTGTAACAATAGTCATTACCGTTAATTCATAGAACGATGCAAACTGCAAACTCTCTGACCCCCAAAAAAAGTGATAAGATAAAAAAAATAAATAAAAGCATTGCACACTATATTCCCTTTAACATACAGCTTGCCACACTTATTGTAGGGTAACTTCCTATTTTATTATTCATCTTCTCAATCGTAAGCTCCCTGAAAGCAGGGATTGTATTTATATTGGTTGCCATTCTATTTGTAGCAAGTAGCATAATGCTTGACATTTATTCATTCTAAACCTTTAGTAAGCATATGTTATGTGACATCATTCTCCTAGCTGTTACCTGAAAACTGGGCTCGCTTCTTGATGAGTGTCAAACCAGTAGGCACAACCAAACCAAAGGTAGGGAGAAGGAAGGATTTATTATTACTTGCATCAAGTAAGGAGAACACTTCCCAAAGCAGTGTCTCCCCAAACAGCAAAATTGGGGAAGTTTTAAGCTAAGGGTACATGCATATTCATGAAGGGGCCTGAGCAGAGGAAAATTCAGCATAGAATTGAGACAAAGGTTGACAGTGTCCGAGGTTTAGTTGATTGAAGTCAGGGGGGTCAGAAAATAGACTTTATCTTTTAGAGCAGGTTTAAGTTCACAGAAAATTTGGGCAGAGAGTATCGAGTTCCCACGTACCCCCTGCCCCAACATATGCACAGCATCCCTCACTATCAACATCTTGAACCAGAGTGGTACATTTGTTACAATCCATGAACAATCTATATTGTTCATACTCACCCAAAGTTCATAGTTTACATTAGGGTTTACTCTTTATTCTATGTGTTTTGGCAAATGTATAATGACAGGTATCCAGCCTAATATCATACAGAACAAAGTAGTCTCACTGCCTTAAAAATCTTCTGTGCTCTGACTGTTCATTCCTCCCTCTCTCACAACTCCTAGAACCACTTGTTTTGTTTTGTTTTTTTTTTTTACTGGATCCATAGTTTTGCCTTTTTCAGATGTCACACGGTTGAAATCGTACAGCATGTAGCCTTTTCAGATTGGCTTCTTTCACTTAGTAATTGGCATGTAAAATTTCTCCATGTCTTTTCATGGTTTGATAGCTCATTTCCTTTTAGTGCTGAATAATATTCTCTAGTCCAGATGTACTGGGGTCTTTTTATCCATTCACCTACTGAAGGACATCTTGGTTACTTCCAAGTTTTGACAATTATGAATAAAGCTGCTATAAATATCAGTGTGCAAGTTTTTGTGTGGACATAGTTTTCAACTTATCTGGCTAAATACCAAAGAGACTGATTGCTGGATTGTATGGTAAGATGTTTAGCTTTTGTAAGAAAGTGCCAAACCCTCTTCTGAAGTGGCTGTATCATTTTCCATTCCAGTTTCTATTGATCCACATCCTCATGAGTTGTTAATGTTGTCAGTGTTTTGGATCTGAGCCATTCTAATACATATATAATGGTATCTAATTGCTTTAATTTTAACTTACCTGATGACATATGATGCGGAGCATCTTTTCAAATGCTTATTTGCCTCTATATATGTTCTTTGGTGAGGTGTCTGCTACTCTTTGGCCCGTTTTTTAGACAGGATGTTTGTTTTCTTATTCTTGAGTTTAGGGATCCTTTATATATTTTGCATAACAGTCCTTTATCAGATATATCTTTTGCAAGTTTTTTTTTTCCAGTCTATGGCTTATCTGCTCATTATGTTGACACTGTCTTTTGGAGAGCAGAAGTTTTTTTGTTTTTTGTTTTTTAATTTATTTATTTATTTTGGGCTGTGTTGGGTCTTCATTTCTGTGCAAGGGCTTTCTTTAGTTGTGGCAAGTGGGGGCCACTCTTCATCGCAGTGCGCGGGCCTCTCACTATCGCGGCCTCTCTTGTTGCGGAGCACAGGCTCCAGACGCACAGGCTCAGTAGTTGTGGCTCACGGGCTTAGTTGCTCCGTGGCATGTGGGATCCTCCCAGACCAGGGCTCGAACCTGTGTCCCCTGCACTAGCAGGCAGATTCTCAACCACCACGCCACCAGGGAAGCCCGAGCAGAAGTTTTTAATTGTAACGAAGTCCAGCTTATCAATTATTTCTTCCATTGATCACAACTTTGGTGTTGTATCTAAAAGTCATTGTCATACTCAAGGTCATCTAGGTTTTCTCCTATATTATCTTCTAGGGGTTCTTATAGTTTTGTGTTTTACATTAGGTCAGTGGCCCATTTTCAGTTAATTTTTGAGAAGGGTATAAGGTCTGTGTCTGAATTCACTTTTTTGCAATATGGGTGTTCAGTTGTTCTAGCACTATTTGTTGAAGATACTATCTTTGCTCCATTATATTGCCTTTGCTTCTTTGTCAGAGATCAGTTAACTATATGTGAATCTATTTCTGAGATTTCTATTCTGTTCCATTGATCTATTTGTCTGTTCTTTCACAAATACCACACTGTCTTGATTACTGTAGATTTATTATAAGTCTTGAAGTCTGGTAGTGTCAGTGCTCGAGTTTATTCTCCATTCATATTGTGTTGGCTACTTGGGTCTTTTACTCTCCATATAAACTTTAAAATCAGTTTGTCAGTATCCACAAAATAACTTACTGAGATCTTGATTGGGGTTACATTGAATTTGTAGATCAAGTTAGGAAGAACTGACATCTTAACAGTACTGAGTTTGCTATACATGAGCGTGGAATATCTCTCCATTTATTTAATTCTTTGAGTTTTTTCTTTTTTTAGCAGAGCTTGATTGTTTTTCACATATATATCTTATCCATATTTTGTTAGATCCAACAGTATTTTTAAAAATTTAGTCATTCAATTATTTCTAAAACTTTAAAAACTATCTACTTTTCCAGCTAGACTGTTAACTGCATGAGATCAAACCAATGACTGCATTGTTTAATACTATATCTCTAGTGACACATAATAGGCACCTAAGATGAGAAGTATTTATTAAATAAATGAAATAATGAATACCATATGTGCTGAAATATGTAGTAAATACTAGAGTTTTCTCCCCAACATCCCTACCCCAAATGAATAGGCTAGCCACATGGTATTAAATTACCCCTTGTCAGTGACTTGTTCCAAAAAGAATATGACCATTCTGTCTCATGAAATGTTAGAAGTTCTGGAGTATTCTAGGGAAAATATTTCTTACTCTTAAAAGAGGCTTCTTTGTAGGCATGTTGCTGGATCTGGATCCAGCACCTGGAAATTATGCAGCCACCTTACTATGAGCCCTAACATGAAGACAACATGAAGGATGGAACTACTGAAAGGTCGAGAAAAAGATAAATCCCAAACTGAGCCTTAAAAAATGTAATTGTGCTGTTGAGTCAACCAGTCTGGAGTCTGCTTCTCCTCTGGATGCCATGTTATGTGAGATAGTCAATATTCTAGTTGTTTAAGCTAATTTTAGTCTCTAGATTATCAGAAAAAGTTGGACATTTAAAAGTTGTTTTAGTTTGAAATGTACCTATTTGAGGTCTACTTAAGCTAAAAGCAAATATCCCCAATTGTATAGAAGCATAAAGATTCTGACACTTCCTTGCTGACACTATTTGATATATTCACCTTCTTCTCACATCCACTTCCAAGAATACACTGTGTGCTTTAGTTCTGCCCTAGGTCATCTTTGTAGGTATCTCACTGGATTCTACTAGGTAATTAAGTAGGTATTTTTGTTTATCCAAGTGTAATGTTTATATATATATATAATTTTTTTTAATCCAGGATATAATACTCAACACCACCTTAAATTATTGAGGCATAAAAATAATTACCTCAATTTCAGCCTTCATAAAAAATGTATTAAAAAAAAATGTATATTTAGGGCTTCCCTGGTGGCGCAGTGGTTGAGAATCCGCCTGCCGATGCAGGGGACACAGGTTCGTGCCCCGGTCCGGGAAGATCCCACATGACACAGAGCGGCTGGGCCCGTGAGCCATGGCCGCTGAGCCTGCGCGTCCAGAGCCTGTGCTCTGCAACGGGAGAGGCCACAACAGTGAGAGGCCAACATACTGCAGAAAAAAAAAAAAAATACACACACACACACATATACACACACATACCACCATAATCTCTATCTTTCATAAAAACTCTTTTAAACTCCAACAATTATCTTTGTGCTGCCTGTATAACTTTAAAATGAAGGGAATTTGAACTGGTAAGTGGATTAAAAGGTTAATTGCCTAATCTTAGTTTTATTCCTGAAAAGACTATGTTGACCTATACAAGTTTCCTGTCTGGAAGCTAGGAATATTTTGAAACATACTTAAATGAATCAGTCTTATCTCAAAGGTTAACTACTTTTAGGTAATTATTCTAGTTTCTTGGCAACTGGTATTTTTCTTGTTATGCTATTATGTTTGGAAAACTATGATCTCTAACCTTTGTTTCTATTAAATATTTTGAGAAAATGTTTTGGAAAATGTCATAAATATTTGAATAAACCTTGTATATTTCCTTCTTTTCAAGATGCTTGCACTCTGAAAATAAATTAAAATATCTGAAAAATTAGAGCCATTTCAGAAATTATTCTATTTCTATTTTTATTAAATATTTAGGATGACAAAGTGGCCCTTCAAAGGTGTTGGAAAAATATTTCATTTGGAATAGCTTGCATAAGCTATGAAATATCCCAGTATAGTTCTCAAAAATGCTGGTGAAAAATCGCAGTTATTCTCAGCATACCGTTAACATTTAAGCATCTCACATTCAGTAGTGGGAATTTGAAATGTTTCATGTCTTAAATTTCCCCAATGTGTTATTAGCTTGAATGTTCACACTTTGCTTACATGATAAAAATAAAGCTAGTATTGATTTTATTGGGCTCAGTTCCTTGAGTTTCATCGTAAATGATCATACTTTCATTTTTATACATTTGATATCTTTGATTTGGATTCAAGGATATTTAAAATATACTGTTTCTTAGTGATATTAAAGTACCATGCTGAAGAAGTGACATTTAAGATTTTGGCCATTGATTCCACTCCGGTATAATTTTTAGGAACTTATAAAAGTAGAGAAAAACCTGAGGCAGGACTTTCAGAGTTAATATCCTCATTAAATTATTTTTTTCTTTTACCAGTTCAAAAGACAAGGTCCTTAGTTAATGCATTTTAACTCTTCTTTTCTTTCTAAAATAATCTTCATTTAGAAAGAGACCTAAGTCAATGTTTAGACATTTCCATGAAGGAAAAGTAATGGAAAAAGCACTGAATGGGATTGTCAGCAAGGGAAGAAGAAAGCCACAGTGATACAGCCTGAAGGCATAAAGGCAGGAAAAAGTGAAATAATAAGAGAGAAAAGAGAAACATACAAAATCAGAGAATACCTAGATAGCACAAAGAAAAATGCCTGTGTTTTGATGTAGGAAGTTTGCTAAGCCAGGGTAGGATTCATCAGCGTATGAGGTGATGATTAAAGAGGAGCAAACGGGGTTGACTGAGTTAGGCTGGGAATAGTCAATACCTCATGAGAACATTTATGTGGCTTGCCTCTAAAGGCCAATAAACTAACACATGACCTGGCTAGCATGGAGCATAATGGGTCAATACATCACAACAAGTCTAAGTAGAGAATTGTTTCATTTCCGGTATCTTTGGTCTTCTAAAAAATACAAAAGAGTAGGGGCTTCCCTGGTGGCGCAGTGGTTGAGAGTCCGCCTGCCGATGCAGGGGTCATGGGTTCGTGCCCCGGTCCGGGAAGATCCCGCATGCCGCGGAGCGGCTGGGCCTGTGAGCCATGGCCGCTGAGCCTGCGCGTCCGGAGCCTGTGCTCCGCAATGGGAGACGCCACAGCAGTGAGAGGCCCGCGTAGCGCAAAAAAAAAAAAAAAAAAAACAAAAGAGTATATTAAGAGTGCAAAGCAATGTTTCTCAAACCCAGTTATGTATTAGAATCACTTGGAAAGCCTTTGAACACAAACACTTCAGGATAAATCTGTCGGTGCCAGGGCATGAGTTTTGGAGTTTTGTTCTCGGTTTTTTAACCTCTTTAGATGAGTCCAAAGTGCAGCCTGGATTGAGAGCCACTAGCAAAAAGAATGACAATAAGATTAATACTCATATATGCATCATAAGCTTAAGAAATATAACATCACCAATTCCCTTTGTGAGGTCGGATCTTAACAAACGGCACCGCGAAACAGAGGAGAGCTTCAAGTGAGCTTTATTAGGGAGCGCTCCCGGGCGACGCTCACTGGTCGAGAGAAAGGGGCCAGAGAAGTCACACCCGGGAGAGGGTTGGGCAAGACTTTATAGGGGAAGAAGGGAAAGGGGTGTGGTGAATCTGGGAGGGCGCAGGGTATTCCTTATTTGGTGGTCTTTTCGGGTATCCTGGGGAACCGTTAGTCCTGCCCCCTCGAAAGGCGGGAAGGCTGGGCCGGGTTCAAAGTCCCCAGGTCAGTTCCTGGAACTGGGTGGTCCGGAATGTCTCCAGGGCAGTTTCTGGAACTGGGTGGTGCGGAGAATTTGGTTCTGATGCAACCTGTGAATCTGATTGTGTTCCCCTGCCTCGGGCCAGTTGGCCTTACACCTTTGAAGGCCTCTGTGTTTCTCTAACAGAATTACCGCCACTGCTCACCCCACATGTACAAAAGCATACATATCCTACACTTTGTATGAATCATGCCTTGCTTTTCTCTCATGGATCTCCAAATATTTTAATTTTTAGCTTTCTGGCCTTAGAAGTTTTTATAAATGGAGTTATACTAAGTATACTCTTCTACATAAAGTAGTTCAACGATTTACATTTCCTAGATGAATCTATTTGATGCATGTAGTTACCGTTCATTCATTTTCACTGTTGAATAGTATTCTGTTGTATCAACATAAACCATTTTACTGTAATATCTTGTGGTATCTTCTTAATATTGTCCGTAAACCTGGCCTATGCTTTTTCTTGTCAATTGATCAGTAAGGAAATCTTATGAGGCTGTAAGTGTGGGTTAAGGCAGAAGGGGCAATGCGACAGGATTAGTTGCTGCAGACATCTGAGCCATCTGGTCATTCAACTTACTTGTGCCTTTGAAGACTGGCTTTAGCTTGACATCTTTTATACCATTTCCACTTGGTTTTGAGTTGCTGACTTTCATGACTGAAGTAAAACTTGCTAAATCAGTTAAAAAAACAGTCCATGACATGTTTCAAGGTCTCTGGATGCTCTCTGGTGGGATATTCAGTCTTTTCCAGGACCTAGTAGCAAGCAGAGTTGTTGTTTGCAGAAGAGGATATGGTTTTACTTCTATTGCTTGGGGGTTTGCAATGTGATTCTCCTATTTGGGTTGGCTAAAGGCTCTGTACAGAGCCCTCCTTGCCCTGGACAGTTTAAATATCACTGGACTTGCTGGGTCATAAAATGCAATTGATAAACACATTTCACTATGGTCAGACTTAATGTAGAGTCTTCTTTTGCTTCAAGCCCCGTAACTCTCAGACTTATGGTTACTTGTTTAATGGATCAGAGCAGAACACTCAAATGTGACTTTTGCCTTCAAAATCCAAAAATGCCTAGTAAACATTATGACTCTTCTTCAGTGCTAAGTGGAGCTGGGTATAACAATTTTTCTTAAAGGGAATTTCCTAGCACTTTGTAGATCATTGAACCTCTAGAAATTTGACTAAGATGCTGGGCCTCAGAAATGGTATAGAGTTTATTTCCTTCTGGTACTGATAATCTCCCAAGGTGCCAGCTATATCCTACTCAGCAGAGCCAATTGGCATGATGGCCACAACATAGTGAACCAGGGTGGGATGAGAAAGTGAACAAGTTCGCTGTGGGTTGATTATGGTAGAGAATATGAAAATTGAAATAGCTTTGAGGCAATGCAGTGACGATGCACTAGGCCTATAACTGGGGTAGGCTATTTGGAAGTCCTCCCCTTCACACTGCTGACCCCCAGCCCACACTGAATATTCCAGGAATTCTCTTCTTCCTGTAAGATTTCTCTAGCACCCTGCACCAAGAAAGCTAATTAACATCAAGCTCATTTTAAAGGAGAGAATCTTAAAGGAATCTGTTGTTGGTTACCATGCGTATATTGAAAGGGACATTCAGAGCTAAGAGGCGATACATGGAAAACTGACACAGTAGGCATTAAACAGCAAAATAGACAAAAAAATCTTGATGCCAGCCAACCTCTGTCACCCACCATTCTGCTACTAGCACAGTGGGCTCAGACATGAAATAGCAATGGTGGCTACGATGGGGTCTGCATGGGCTCCCATTCACCAAGGGTGCTACTGGTGAATGAATGTTTTACCTGCCAGCAAGAGACCATTGTTGTACCTCAGTCTGGCCCCATCCCTGGAGGAGACCAAAGAGTTAATTGGTAGGAAATTGAGTACACCAGATTCCTTACATCTTGAAAGTCAGTGATTTGTCTTGACAGTGATTTGTCTGGAACTGACATGTATTCCATACTCCTGTTTGTTTAACTTGCCTGCAGAGAGCCTTAGGCAGCACCCCTCTATGAGGGTTTATAGTTGTTTGATTCACTGAGAAGATATGTGATATAATGTGCCTCATACTAAGAACCCCTCTAAAGCAGAGGAGTTGTAGCTGTGAGCACATGACTTGATATCCAATGGTCCGATCACCTTCCAAACCACCCAGAAATTTTTGACCTGCTATAGCAATTGAATGGATTTTAAGGGTACGACCTGAGTACTGCCTGGAAGATGGTATTCTACAAGGATTGGGCCCCATCCTCCAGGACACAGCATACACCCTAACTAGCAACCATGAAAAGGTGCTCTGTCCTGAGTAGTTAGAATGCAAGGAACTAGAACCAAGAACTGGAAACAGGAGTGGCCTCACTTACCATCACTCTCGATGATTTACTTGGGGATTTTATATTAACTGAACCCCCAATTCTAAGTTTATAGAGAGCCTGGTTCCCAGGGAAGGAATGCTTCCATCAGGGGACACAGATTCCTAAGAACTTTTATTCCATGGTTGCCATCTAATCACTTTGTGTTTCTCATTCCAAGAGACCAGCAGACAAGAAGTCACTATATTGGCAAGGGTAATTGACTCTAATCCTTAGGTGAAGTTAGAGCTTCTGTTACACGATGAAGGTGGAAGAGACTATATTTACCACCCAAATTATCTAGGTGTGTGTCCTTTGTCATTTCTTTGCCCAGTGTTGATGGTGAATGGATGAGGGCAGCAGCCACGGCTAGAGAAAGCCTTAGTGAACAGATGCTCAGAATAAGTATTTGTCACCCCACACATAAAGCACCTAAACCAGTAGATGGGATAGCCAAGAGTGAATCTGGAAAGGTCAGTAGAGAGACTATGAATGTCAATTATATCTCCAGGAACGGTTGCAATCGTGAGGGCTGTAATATGTCCACTAACTTTGTCCTTGCAAATTTACACAGGAAAAGAGATAAACCAGAATCCTGGAGTTGTTTCCAGGGAGGTGAACTTATATGAAGCAGGTAGCTCCAAGTGTGGGTAATCCTAGAGGCTATGGGGAACCAGCTTCTGGTGAATCTAGATGCCTCGCTCATTCCCCCAGCCGCTAGGAATGTTGACTTCTGACAACTCACAGCTGAGGCCCTGCTCGGCATGGCTGGCAGCCAAAGAGAGCAGCTTTGCCCAAGTTAATGGCTCCTTCGCAGAGGATACTGCATTCAGTGACAGGTGCAACATGGAGGTTAAAATGCCCAGCTTCCTTGCCTCAATTTGGGACATCTCTGAAGGGCCATCCCAGTTCCAAAACTTCTACAGGATTGACTAAGGCCTCTCTTGTAATTGAATTTCAGTTCAATTTCTCCCTCTGCTCAATCATGCTTAGCTTCCTAACAATGTTTTTCTGGAGAGCTCTCATTATTAAATGTCCTGAATGCAAATCTTTTCATCAAAGTCCTTTCTCTGGGGTACCTGAACAAAGACAATGTCCCACAGCCTTTTACGTTTTTATATGTGTGTGCTTTCTCATACCTTTTTTTTTTTTTTGCTTCAGTTTTTTAAAAACTAATTTCTAGTTCACTAGCACCTAGTACTAGTCATTGTTTTCAGCTGCGTTCAGTCTGCTGTTCAACTCGTTAATTACTTAGCTTCAGATATTTTCTTTCTTTCATTTACGGAATGTTCATTTCATTCTCTTTTATAGATTTTAATTCTCTTTTAAATTCTCCACCCTTTGATCTACTTTGCCTCTCTTTTTCTCCGTTGTTTTTTTTAACATTAACCACAGGTTTCTGAAAGGCCTTGTTTGCTAACTGCAGCATCTGGCTCATCTCTCCTCTCCTTTGCTCATGAGAGTTGGTCATAGTTTCTCGTCTCCACACTTGTAGTAATTTCTTGATGCATGTTGGACATTGTGCTATAACTCTTGAGGCTCTACATTATGTGATCTTCCTTTGTGACATTCTGCTATAACTCTTGAAGCTCTACATTATGTTATCTTCCTTTGTTGGTAAATAGAGTGAGGCTTGGAGCACCTGAATCCAATCAGACGTTAATTAAAATTGGGGCTGGGTTTCTGTTTTATGTAAACCCAGCCTACTTCTGCTTTGCGCCTGCTCATCATGTTTGCTCTGCTCCCTCTCTGCCTGCAAAGGGTTTTGATTCTAAGTCGGTGAGTCTCTGTCTCCTCCAGTTTGGAAGACTGCAGAAAATTCAACTCTATGTCCTTCAGAGATCTCAGCCCAGCTCTTCAGTCTTCCAGCTTACCTTGCTTCAAAATACGGCCAATTCCTTGAAGGTAAGACTGTAGTATATCTGAGTTAGGTTATTTCCACAAGACTTCTGGAGATTTCACTTTGCCTTCAGGAAGCTTTTGGCCTAGTTCTTAGCTTCCTGTATAGCACCAAAACTTAGCAAATGTTCTGCGAGGAGCAGCAGTTGCGAGTTTGAAAACCCCCAGGTTTCCAATTTGTTCCACTACTCCTGCAGAATCACTAAAATTTTTGCTAGTTTCTGTTTTCTGTAGCCAAGGGCCTGGTTGATCAAGCCAGAGCCTCCACAAGCACCCAGAGTTAGAAAATGTCTGCAGGAGAAAGAAAGAGAAAAATCCTTGCTCACAAAAAGGAGTTTTTCTTCTTTCTGGAATTTTAGTTTGTTGCTTCTGAAGTTCTCTGATGCTTTTAAAATATGATATTTATAACTTATCTGGTTTTGTGCAGTTTTGTAGCAAAAGTGCTTTCTTGTCCTGACGTATTTTAAAACAACTCTTGTCATTAGTTCTTAACTACATCAGTTAAACATTGTTAATATTATGGTTTGGTAAAATCAAGCTTTCAATGATTTATTTGAATTGAATTTATTTATTACAACTTAGCTTCTGGGTCAGTTTCTTCTTGAAGTACTTTCTTTAGAAGTTCCTTTAAGGAGTGTTTGTTGGTGGTAATATTCTTAGTAAATGTTTGCATAGAAATGTCTTTAAATCACCACAATTCTTAAAATATGGTTAAATTGGGTATACACTGAATTTTCTCTCGTGAAGATTTAATCCAACTCTCTTGCCTTCCATTGTTAAGAAATATATTGTTGGTGAAATGTAAGCTCTTTGTAAGTTGTTCTGTTTTTCTGATGGGCTTTAAAATCTTCTTTTTACGTTTGGTGTTTTTCAGTTTGCTTGGATGGCTCTGACTATAGATTTATTTATTTTATTGTGCTTAGGATGTATTTTGCTTCCTGAATCTAGAATAGGAGTCTTTTATCAATTCTGGAAAATTTTCTTATGTCTGAATATTCCTTCTGCCCTTTCTCTCTAGGCTTCCTAGAAGTCCAATGAAATGTTTATTATATTGCTTCACTACTTGTTCTAAATCTTTTACTCTCGTCTGTATTTTGCATCGTTTCCCCCATGTTTCATTAGGAATAATTTCTTCTGACCTACCCACCAGCTTACTAGTTCTTTGTATAACTCTGTCTGTTCTGCTGTTAAATTGATTCAAAGAGATTTAAATCTCCAGAGTTTCTGTTTGATTCTACTTCCAATCACTAGGGTCAACTTTTATAAACATATTTTAGAACACATGACTATCTTATTTTCTTAACCCTTCTTTTATATTTTACATTTTTTTTCTGTGCTACATTCTAAATATTATTTTTATATCTTTTCAATTCATTTATTCTCTCTTCAGAATTTAATTAGTGTCTAATCTGGAGTTTCTAAATTCAATTATTACATTTTTATTTCTAGAAATTACATTTGGTTCTTTCCAAATCTGCATGGTACATCTCGAAACTCTGTTACTGTTTAATTACAATTTTAATGTAGCATTTAATATGGTATTTTATTAATAGAAACATATTATCCCTGTGGTAATTCTAATAATTGTTGCTTTTGCATTTCTACTTCTGCAGTTTATTTTTTCTGCTCTCTTGCGCATGGCGGCTTGTCTCCTTCTGTGTCTTATTATTTTTATTTGTAAAATAATCCTGGAATTGTATCTTTGAGAATATTTGATCCTAGATTTAAAGTTTATTTGCAGAGAGAGAATTTGTATTTCATCTGCAACGTACCTGGGGGCTCTAACAATTTGAGGCCACTCTAATTTTTGTTTGGACTCTTTTTTTTTTCCCCCAACACAATTGTGAGTATTAATTTCAGCATCCTATCCTGTTGAGGGAAGGTATTCCAATTATTTCTCTCTGTGGAGCAAGTTTTTTTTTTTTTTTTTCCCTAGTTCAATTATTTTAATAATCAAAATTATTAGACTAAATGTAGTTGAAAGTAAACCCCCAAATTTCAGTGGCTTTAAGAGAATGAAGGTTTATTTTCCTCATACCAAGTCTGATGTGGAGTGGGCTGTCCTCTCACAGTTTTAAACTGTACTGTGTGGAATACATTACCTCTAGAGGGCCAGGTCTGGAAATAGAGAACATCATTTCCACCCACATCCTACTGGCCAGAATGCTGTCACACAGTCCCCAAAAAACTGCAGGGGAGGGTGGAAAATGGGCCTTCCTTTGTGCCCAGGAAGAGAAAGGATTATGATCAACATATAATACTGTTTCTGTCACATCCAGCAAAGTTGAATGCTTTTCTGGTGTCCAGCATTAGGTGGAGGTCTCCATTCTGACTTCCCAACTTTCAGGGGACCTAAACTTATCTTTTATGCTCGCCTTAAGTCAGGCTTATGGTCAGTTAAAATCAAATCCTTGGGAATGCCATTTCTAGTGCTTCAGGGCTTTATGTGTTTGTACTTTGTTGACAATTCTGGCTTCAAAGAATTGCCCTTATTTTTCTGCCAGCTCATCAGTGAATATTTTTAAGTGTTTTTGGTTTGTTTGCTTTTTAAATTGGGGTATAGTTGCTTTACAATGTTGTTAGTTTCTGCTGTACAACGAAGTGAATCAGCTATATGTATACATATATCCCCTCCCTCTGACACCTCCCTCCCCACCGCCCCATCCCACCCGTCTAGGTCACCACGTGTGCACTCTTCTTAGGTATTGTGTACCAGAAGATTTCTTAGGACTAGTCTGACATATTGCTAAAAATGGAAGTCAACCTCAGTCTTTTTGAGAGTTTATTCTGGGCCCAACTGATAGCCAAACACTGTGATTTCTCAAATGGAAGAAGAAACTTGATGGTTTCTTCATTTTGAAAGTGTATGAAATGTTAGGGCTGCCAGATAGCTGCTTCCTAGTCATACCGCCTCTCTCAATTTTATACTTTATGTGAGAATCCAAGTTATTCCCAGACCAAGTTATTTGGATTGTTTCCAAGGGGCTGCTGTTATCTAGCTTTCATTTAAATCGGTCCTGTGTCATCTTTCTCATTATTCTTCTTTCAAGATGTCCTTCAGGGACGTTTTTTTTTTTTAATTGTATAATTCCATTTATGTGAAACTTCCAGAACAGGCAAATCCATACAGACAAAGAAAACTAGGGGGTGCGAGGGGCTGGGGGGCAGCTGCTAATGGACGTGGGGTCTCCTTTCGGGGTGATTCACAACACTATGAATGTACTAAATACCCCTGGATGGTACACTTTCAAATGGTCACAACGGTGAATTTTATGTTATGTGAATTTTAGCTCAATAAAAAAAAAATCTTTAAAATAAAACGCACAGGGCTTCCCTGGTGGCACGGTGGTTAAGATTCTGCCTGGCAATGCAGGAGACACGGGTTCGAGCCCTGGTCCAGGAAGATCCCACATGCCACGGAGTAACTAAGCCCCTGCGCCACAGCTACTGAGCCTGCGCTCTACAGCCAGTGAGCCACAACTACTGAGCCCATGTGCCACAACTACTGAAGCCCATGCGCCTAGAGCCTGTGCTCCACAACAAGAGAAGCCACCACAATGAGAAGCCTGCACACCGCAAGGAAGAGTAGCCCCTGCTCGCCGCAACTAGAGAAAGCCCATGTGCAGCAGCAAAGACCCAATGCAGCCAAAAATAAATAAATTTATAAAAAAAATAAAAATAAAAAAAACAATAAGTGCTCCAGCTCTGACGCGTATATCTCTGTCATAAAAGAGAAAGGCGGTAAACAATAGCGCCAGGGGCAGGGGCTGAGCAGGCCCCGTCACGTCTCGGGAGCGGGGAGCCGGGAGCCCAGAATCCTGGGGCCGCAGGGAGCCGGAGGGGCTGGGGCCGCGCTGCTGTCACATCACCGGATCGTGTACTTGTCCCACTTCTTCTCAGGGTCGTAGGGCTCCCAGCGGCTGGCGGGGAAGATGTGCTTGTTCTTCTCGTACCAGCTCCGCAGCACCACCTTGCCCGCATGCGACTCGTCCTCCACGGTGGCGTCGCTGAGCAGCCGCACGTCATCGTGAACGTCGAAATTGAAGAGGGGCCCGCTCTTCCCCCGCGCCTTGGTGACGATGAAGTCATAGAAGCTGTGGTGGTGGGGTATGATTAGGTCCTCCTTGATGTACATGAGCTTATCCACCCCTGCCGACCTTAGCTCGCTGAAGTCTTTGCGCAGGATCTCGAGGGCCTTCTCCAGGAACTGCTGCATAGCGTTGCCCTTTCTCATCTTGACTGTACGCCGGTGCCCAGAGCCATCCCAGTAACTGAAGGTGATCTCGATCTCCTCGCTCTTGATCTTCTCCTGCTTGGCTTCCCACTCCTGCCGTAGCTCCTCCCGGAGCCGATTCTCCTCCTCCTCCCGGTCTCGGTCAGGCAAGAAGCTCGTGTCCACACCTGGGTTCTTCCCCAGTTTCCTCTTCTTTGTGATCTCTTCCCTCTTCAGCTCCTCGTCGTTGCCTGCCTCATCCTCTTCCTCCAGGGTGAAGGACAGGCTGGAGATCTTCCGCTTGGCCTCCTTCTTGCTCTCCTTCTCTCGCAGCTTCTCCAGCTTCAGCTGCAGCTCCTTCGACTGCTCCTTCTTGGTCAGCTGCTTCTCCCGCTCCTTCACCAGGGCCTCCTGCTTAGCTTTCATGTCGTTCAGGGTCACAAGACCCACGGTGCTGGACTTGAGCTCCGCCTCCACGGCATCGTAGTGCACAGAGAACTTCTTGTCAATGTTGGATTTCGTTATGTTCTCCTCCGCGATCCTCTGCTTCATCTGCTCCATCTGCTCGTGCTGCTTCTCCCGCTTCTTCATCAGGTGCATGGCGCGGCCCGCCTCGCTCGCGGCACCCTTGTACTGAGCCATGGCGGCAGCGACAGCGGTCCGGCCGAGCCTCAGGGGCTTTAGCGGCTGTGGAGGCGAAGGCGGCCGGGCAGTCAACTGACCCCAGCGCCGTGACGTCGGCTACCGGGGGACTCGCTGCCACCGCGCCCCGCCCCTGGCACGTGACTGCCCTTCAGGGACATTTAATCTGTGGGGAAGAAGAACTAATTTGATAACAGAAGATACAGTTCACACTTGAACAACACGGGTTTCAACTGCATAGGTCCATGTATACACTGATTTTTTTTCCATAGTAAATATGACCCAAGTTGGTTGAATCTGAAGATAAGGAGGAACCCTGGATACCAAGGGCTGACGATAATAAGTTATATGAGATTTTCGATTGTTCAGAGGGTCGGCATCCCTAACCCCCAAATTGTTCAAGGGTCAGCTGTAAATTCATAATTACCCACATTCCAATTACAACTAAGTAATATAAATGACATCAAATATTGAATTTATAGTTAGCATTTCCCTTTTAATAAAACTTTAAGTAAAGCTCCCTTGTAGTAAAAACACACTGAAAACTCAAGAATTAAGATGTGGTCCAATCCAAGATTATTTTATTGTGAGTTGTCAGTTATAGATCATGAACTAATTTAAATGTCATGTTTAATTACCTGTAAAGATTATTTTGTATTTTCTTCAAAAAAAATGATTACTGTGGCATAGTTGATTTTATTTATGTTAAGTTGTTATTAATCAGGACTATATATTCTCATATAGTGTTAAACAAATTTCTATTGCAAAAAATGCTTTAAAATTACTTTTGAAAAATTTTACAAACCTTAAGAGGCAACATTGGATGAGCTCGATTTAGGATTTTAGATCGAAATTGGCTTTAGTTCATTCAGTGTCTTGATAAAGTCTCTTCTGTTTTTGTTATAATATTTCTAAAAGAATTTCAAATCTAAAAGAATTTCAAAGCCCCAATTTTCTTTTTTGTTTTTGTAAACTGACTTCAGGAAATCCACCATAAATGTTTGCTAAACAGTAGAATCAGAACTACATAAGGCAAACTTAAAACTTTTTCAAACTCTTTTTCTCAAATTATATCTTTCAGCTTGTCAAATGATATTCCCCTGTTAAAGATTGATATTCCCCGTTAAAAATTGTTTTTCTATATTGCTCCCTTTAAATGTTTTACTTTTCTTTCAATTATCAAGAAAAGTTGATTTTATGAAGCTAATTGATTTGAACTTACCTTATTATAGTCTCAAATTGTCAAATTCATGACATGTACTCTAATACCATTGTCAGTTTGGTTATAGAAGGTAATTGTTGCTTTTAAATGTTATTATTCTTGACACTTTTTCTTGTCTTTAAATTTGATAGATAATATTCCCTTGTTTCACTCATTTCTTTCCATGGCAATATAGATTGTTGCATGAATAAGACACTGCAGCTTATAAACAGTACCTTTAAGTCCAATGAAAAGAGAACATGTATTAGTTAAACAAAATTCAGCTGAGTAAATTTGAAAATCCAATCGGCTTTATCCAATGATTTATGATTCTGGCAGCAACCCACCTAGTAAACAGGTGCTCCGAGGAGTTTTGCAAATTGGAAGGCTTTTCTAGATATAAGGTGGGACAAGGAGGTTATTAGCAAAAAACAAAACAATCAAAAAAGAATTGCTTCAGGCTGAGTAACCTTTCCTTAGAGGGAAGGGCAGGGAGTCTTATCATGCAGATTACCTCATTAGTGCTGACAAGGAAATGCCACACTGATTGCTTTAAAATTCCATTCCTGGGAGAGGCTAAACGGCAGTTGGGTTAGATACTAAGTCTAGGTGAGGTTTAGCAGAAGTGACTCCTTTCCAGGCTTGTTTCTTTTTAATGTAGTGTTTGCACTAAAAAAAAGAAATCCTGTTCTGTAGCTATTGTGCAGGTTTTCTCTCAAACATTGCTTTGACTTTATTGACGATTCCCGCAAGGTTTCCAACCTGCATCTTATAAGTATTACAAAGGTGAAGGAATATCTGCTAATGAAAGCTAAAGTGGCGATAGCTGGATATGGAGTATAAGCATCAATTGGGCAGCACAAACAGAAGAAAATAGAGTATTTGAGGAACAGATGACAACACTTGAATTGGAGAGTTCAGGAAAGATCCAAAGAGGCGACAGGACTTGAAATAGTCTATTACACTTATTCTTCTTTTTCCTTCTCTATGTTAAGCCCTAAGCGTCTAAATATTTTATGAGTGACTTTTTTCTTTCGTCGTGGCACTATTTTACCAGATTAAGTTGAAAATGGAAACTTTTATTCATATATCTAACATCTGGAAAAGCACATTCTGTAATTAAGTTAGGTAGATTTTTTTTTTTTTTTTTTTTTTTTTTTGCGGTACCCGGGCCTCTCACTGTTGTGGCCTCTCCCGTTGCGGAGCACAGGCTCCGGACGCGCAGGCCCAGCGGCCATGGCTCACGGGCCCAGCCGCTCTGCAGCATGTGGGATCTTCCCGGACCGGGGCACGACCCCGTGCCCCCTGCATCAGCAGGCGGACTCCCAACCACTGCGCCACCAGGGAAGCCCTCAAGTAGGTAGATTTTTATACCTTAAGGGAAGTCTTGTCAGTAGATCCCATTGAGATTCTTTCACCAGAGAAATTTCTATATACCCAACATTTTACAAACAATATTTGCGTGTTCTTGGAATTTATGCATTGATCCCAGGCTAAGAATATAATATTTCACTACCAATTCAATCAAATTTGAAAGTCTTAAGAAGGAAAAAGTAGACTGCAATGATAGTGAATGATTCAGCTACTTGACTAGTTTCTACCACTTTTTCTGTGTATTTCTATAGCTTTGTGTCTTTTTGTTATGCAGATTTGAAGTGTTGAAAACTGTACTCCATGTATGACATACCGTAGATGAAATAAAGTATTTAGGGAGCCAGGTAGGTTAATGAGTTCATTGAAAAATAGTAAGACTGGTCTGAAGGGATTAGTTGTCTGAGGAGAGGAACAAGGAGGAGGGGGTTGGAGAAGTTTCCAGGGATCCAGAATAAACAACTTCTGACGAGAACTGTGTATGTTCATCTGTTTGGACTGCCACAGTAAAATACCACAAATTGGTTGGTGTCAACTGAAAAAAAAAATGCACAGTGTGCGAGTTGTGAGTTAAGTTTTATTTGGAGCAAAATGAAGACTATAGCCCAGGAGACAGTATTTTAGGTAGCTCTGAGAAACTGCTCCAAAGAGGTGGGGGCAGGGGGGAAGGTCAATATATATGTGATTTTGGTGAAGGGGGAGTACATGCAATCAAGCACATATGTTTTGCAGACGTTTTCTGCTAGTCTCATGAAGGTTATTGCTAGTCACAAGGAGCAGATATCACCATGAAGGATTTTAGTGCTTTTCTAGATATGAGGAGATGCAAGAATTGGGCTCATAAAATCTTCTTCTGAAAATATCTATCTGAAAGACCTGTTCTGCCAGTTTTTCCCAGAGCACAGAGTGCCTCATTCCCGATCTCCACCCTGAACTCCTTTCAGGGGGTTTTGGTCAGTAGCTGCAGTGGCTCATAATTTGATCCTTGTAGAGGTAGATGGCAAGTGCCAATTTGTAGGTGACAGTGGCTTCAAAAAAAGAAATGTATTTTCTCACCGTTCTGGAGGCTAGAAGACCAAGATCTAGGTTCCAGCTCATTCCGTTTCTGGTGAGGACTTTCTTCCTAGCTTACAGACAACCTCCTTTTTGCCATATTCCAAAATGGCCTTTCCTAGGTGCGCGTGTGGAGAGAGAGTACGTTTCCTGGTGTCTCTTCTTATAAAGACATTAATCCTATCAGAGCAGGACCCTACACATATGACCTCATTTAACCTTAATTGCTTCCTTAGAGGCCCCATTTCCAAAGACAGCCACACTGAGAGTTAGGACCTCAACATACAAATTTGGAGGGGAGGGAAACAGTTCATTTCATAACCCTGTGTGTCTCATAGTAGGCTGTAAGCCAATAAGGGGTAGCTGAGGGCGTTTCTCAGATTCAGTTTCTGAGTCGTCTCTGTTCAACTCATCTGACCAAATGCAGATTCAGGGGTTTCTGAACTCACATATTTACTGAAATAAAACCTCTAGGATTGGGGCAAAAATATCAGTTTTAAATAAGACCAGGTAATTAATTTATACATCAAATATTAAGATTCATAGCCTAAAATACTTAAAAAGAGTTGATACTAGGAGAAATCAGTAGTTTACATCAGAGAGGCTATTTTATTGAGCACTTGTTAGACTTCTACTGTGTATAAATGGAAGTGTTGATGAGGACAACATTTTTTTCTTCCCTTTTAAGTTCTTCTGGCTGGTCTAAGAATTAAATTTACATGAGACATTAACAGGAGAAAAAAAAATTAACAATATGTATACGTGGGAGAGACCCAGGAAAACTGAGTAACCCCTGAAAATGGCCAAAACCCTCACCTTAAATACCGTCTTCAGTTAAAGACTAAAGAGGATGTTGGGGGTAGGGGTTTGGGACTTCAGAGGGGAGGAAGGCATATCACACTGAGATGGAACACCAAATTTTGGGTAAATGTTTATTGGGCCCTGCAGAGGCAATAGGGCAGAGTGGACTTTGGTCCTAGGCCATGTTGAATTTCTCTACCATACCTGCGTCATATTCTCTATAGATATCTCTCTGATAGCTCTTATCTGGAACAGGCCCTTTATCTATATTCTTTGAGGCAGTTAAGAAGGATGTAACAAGAAAAACTTTCTGAGTCATTGTTATTTATTTATTGAATATTTATTTTAATCTAATTTTTAAAAATTGAAGTATAGTTGACTTATGTTAGTTTCTGATGTACAGCATAGTGATTTGATAATTTTATAGATTACACTCCATAAAAAGATATTATAATATTACTGACTATTCCCTTTGATGTACATTACATCCTGTGAATTATTTATTTTATAACTAGTAATTTGTACCTCTTAATCCCTTTTACCCATCCCCCAACCCACTTCCCCTCGGCAGCCAACTGTTCATTCTCTATACCTATGAGTCTGTTTCTGTTTTATTTGTTCATTTGTTTTGTTTTTTAGATTCCACATGTAAGTGAAAACATATAGTATTTGTCTTTCTCTGACTTATTTCACTTAGCATAATACCCTCTAGGTCCATCCATATTATTGCAAATTGCAAAATTTCACTTTTTTTATGTATGAGTAGTGTTCCATATTGTGTGTGTGTGTGTGTGTGTGTGTGTGAGAGAGAGAGAGAGAGAGAGAGAGAGAGGTGTAGAAATTTTATATATTTAAATATTAATATATATTATTATCCATTCATCTGTCCATGGACATATGGGTTGCTTTCATACCTTGGCTATTGTAAATAAGGCTGCTATGAATATTGGGGTGCATATATCTTTTTGAATTAGTGTTTTCATTTTCTCTGGATAAATACCCAGGAGTGGAATTGCTGGATCTTATGGTAGTTTTATTTCTAATTTTTTTAGAAATCTTTATACTGTTTTCCATAGTGGCTGTATCAATTTACTTTCCATCAACACACCAACAGTGCGTGAGGGTTCCCTTTTCTCCACATCCTCACCAACACTTGTTATTTCTTGTCTTGTTGATGATAGCCATTCTGAGTGTGAGGTGATAGCTCACTGAGGTTTTGATTTGCATTTCCTTGATGATTAGTGACAGATGAGCATCTTTTCATGTGCCTGCTGGCCATCTGTATGTCTTCTTTGGAAAAATTCCTCTGCCCATGTTTTAATTGGATTGTTTGTTTCTTTGATGTTGAGTTGTATGAGTTCTTCATATATTTTGGAAACTAACCCTTTATCAGGCATATCATATGCAAATATCTTCTGCCATTCAGTAGGTTGCCTTTTCATTTTGTTCATGGTTTCCTTCACTGTGCAAAAGCTTTTTAGTTTGGTATAGATGTCCCATTTTTTTCATTTTTGGTTTTGTTGCCCTTGCCTGAGGAGACATATGAAAAAAATAGGCTAAGAGCAGTGTCAAAGAGCATACTGCCTATGTTTTCTTCTAGGAGTTTTATGGTTTCAGGTCTTACATTTAAGCAGTTTATCCATTTTGAGTTTCTTTTTTGTACATGGTGTGACAAAATGGTCTAGTTTCATTCTTTTACATGTAGCTGTCCAGTTGTCACAGCACTACTTTTTGAAGAGACTGTCTTTTCCTGTTTCCTATTCTTACCTTCTTTATTGTAGATTAATTGGCCAAATGTGTATGGATTTATTTCTGGGCTCTTTAGCTCTCTAATCTGTTCCATTGATCTATGTGTCTGTTTTTATGCCAGTACCATACTCTTTTGATTACTATAGCTTTGTAGTATACTTTGAAATCAGGGAGTGTAATGCCTCCTGGTTTGTTCTTTCTCAAGATTAATTTGGCTATTTGGGTCTTTTGTGGTTCCATAAAAATTTTAGGATTATTTGTTCTAGTTCTGTGAGAAATGCCATGAGTATTTTGATAGGGATTGCATTGAATTTCTAGATTGCTTTGGATAGTATGGCTATTTTAATATTAATTTCAATCCACAGCACAAAAAATTATTTGTGTTGTCTTCAATTTCTTTCACCAATGTCTTAATGTTTTCAGAGTACAAGTCTTTCACCTCCTTGGTTAAATTTATTCCTAGGTATTTTATTCTTTTTGATTTGATTGTAAGTGGGATTTTAAAACTTTCTGATAGTTTATTATTACTGTATAGAAATGCAACACATTTCTATATATTAATTTTGTATTCTGCAACTTTACTGAATTCATTGATGGGGTCTTGTAGTTTTTTGGTAACATCTTTAGGATTTTCTATGTATAATAATCATGTCATCTGGAAACAGTGAGTATTTTACTTCTTCCTTTCCAATTTGGATTTATTTTATCTCTTGTCTGATTGCTGTGGCTAGGACTTCCAATACTATTTTGAATAAAAGTGGTGAGAGTGAGCATCATTGTCTTGTTCCTGATCTTAGAGGAAAAGCTTTTAGCTTTTCACCATTGAGTATGAAGTTAGTTGTGGGTTTGTCATAAATGGCTTTTATTATGTTGAGGTATATTTCCTCTATACCAACTTTGTTAAGAGTTTTTTCATGAATGGATGTTGTATTTTGTCAAATGCATTTTCTGCATCAAATGAGATGCACATGTGATTTTTATTCTTCATTTTGTTAATGTGTTAACTTTTAGAGTTGCTTTTAGAGTTGTTGCTTTTCGAATTGTTCTATTTGTAGTTGTAGTTTTGATGTATCTGTGAGGAGGTAAACTCAGAGTCTTCCTACTCTGCCATCTTGATCCCACCATTTCTGAGTCTTCAATTTTTTAAAAATAATCAGCCTAAATTAATGCCAAAAGGACACATTTTGGGGTGGCAAATTTTGCTGCCCTACACTCCCACCTTTGAAACTTCTCCAAGAAATTTCACAGTGCAGAAGCTGAGTTGGTAGATTGTTCCATGTTATTGAGTCACTTAGTCCTGACAATAGGTCAGTCCAGTTAAATTCATTTCAAGAGGCGCTGATGCAGGTGGGCTCAGAGTTAAGCCTATAATATGCAAGCAGTCAGGATTTTAATAAGATGCATTTCTATGGGTGAAAGAAAAACAATGGTTAATGATTGGAACAAATTATAAAACCAGTCTCTGGATCCTGAGAGCTGCCAGATGAGATTTCTAGATGTCAGGCTCAAAGCATCTTCAGCCGGAGTGAGGGCAAGCAGCGACAATCTGACAGATTTTCCTGTTTTATATTTTAAGTGTCTCTGATGATGTCATCGAGTGTTTGGGTAAATTTTCTGAGTGGCTCACGTAGCAACAGGCTCAAATATTGTCTAAACATGGACTGTTGTTGTGGTCTCTCTTAAGTCTATATCAAATCGTTCAGCTTTTGTTTGCAGGGCTTCAGGAGAAGGACAGCTTTTTCTCTCAATCATTCTAAGTAAAATGTGGGTGAAATATTGGAAACACTAGTTTGGAGAGTTGTAGCCAAATATTTGAGGAAACTAGAAATAGGACCAAGTCCATTTTACAGGTAGAAAAATGAAGATGATTTATGGAACTAGAATTTAATATCCACAATTGTGTATTATAGTTTCTACTGAAACACATTGTTTTTTTCCTCTCTAAAATCACACTTATTTTTACCAAAGAGAGCCAAATTGAGGCTAATCTGTTTGTAAAATAAGTCTAGTTTTAATAAACCTGGCCTGATTACATAATTCCAGCAAGAATAGTGATTGAGCATATAGACTCTATTAACAATGCTTTGCTGGAACTTTTCATAAGGACTCTCCAGACTGAACTTTTAAATGCCTCTGAGGCCAGGAATCCAAGTCAATAACTTGCAGCAGACTCATCTGTAATACTTATGGATTTGGGAAAACTCCTCTCTTCTTGAGGGCCCCCAGATTTCCTATGGTTCCTGTACCTTCCAGGAAGTGACCTTCTTTAATCACCTGGTAAGGCTGCTTACACCCTCTAAGCAATGTACCAGGCAGTTTTTCCAAGGGACTTTTTGACTTCATAAAGTCAACCTTAGCTTCTTAAGTCTGTCTAGTCACATGTGATTCAAGGCACATTCTCAGTTATGACACTCCAGTCAAATCTTTGGTAATATAACCAGTGTTCCCAATTGTGTCCTGTTACAAGCAGAACAGATTCTTAGTGAATTTATGTAAAAAAGTATATCACCATGAAAATAAGAATATTAAAATTTGCCAAATTCTAGAGGGATCAGGTAGGGAGGAAAGATAAATGTCTCAGTTCTGTTTATAGAAGTATAATTTGCCAAATTGTTGCAAGTCATAGCATAAGGTGAAAGGTTTCTTTATATATGGAAAACAAAGAGTAAACAGCAGTAATATTTCAGATAAGAAGTCATGAAAATTGTAATCATATTCATTAGTTCATTGACTCCCTTGTAAGTAGTTCTTGTTGTTCTTGATCTGTTTTTAACAGTTTTTTGAAGCCATCAGTTTTCCATTAGAGTTCTGTATTTTCTTTCCAAGTTCAGTGGTATAAAATGAAAGTTTTCAGAAACATATATTTGTCAAAAATTCTTTCTATGAATCTTCTTGAAGATGAAACATTTTTGCAAAAGTGTCAAAGTAAAAAAAAAATTGTCTATAAATGCCAAAAGCATAGTAAAGATCTGATTCATTATAATGCAGTTGACAGGTAAATTTAGTTATTTCTGCAACACATAGAATTTGAAGATAAGTAGAATTATGACTGATAACATTTTACTGTTACATTAGCAGAATTTTAGGAATTTCATATAATTTCTAGAACATTAGAAATGTTCTTACAATATAATGTAAGAAGGTTATTCCTCGTATTTTTCTTACCACAATATACATGTACGTTCTTTACATACAGGTATGCTTTCCTTATTTCTAGTAGATTTAATCACATATTAATTAGATTTCTTAACCCTTAGAAACTTTTAATTTCTAGTGAAAAGTAAGAGGTAAACAATTACGAACTGCCTTCTTTTTTTTCTTATAAATGTATTTATTTATTTAGGCTGCATTGGTTCTTCGTTGCTGCGTGCAGGCTTTCTCTAGTTGTGGGAGCGTGGGCTACTCTTCATTGCGGTGCGCAGGCTTCTCATTGTGGTGTCTTCTCTTGTGGAGCACTGGCTCTAGGCACGTGGGCTTCAGTAGTTGTGGCACGTGGGCTTCAGTAGTTGTGGCACGTGGGCTTCAGTAGTTGTGGCTCGCGGGCTCTAGAGCACAGGCTCAGTGGTTGCAGTGCACAGGCTTCGTTGCTCAGCGGCATGTGAGATCTTCCTGGCCCAGGGCTCGAACCCGTGTCCCCTGCATTGGTAGGTGGATTCTTAACCACTGTGCCACCAGGGAAGCCCTATGAAGTGTCTTTTAAATTAGCATTCTATGGATTGGCATACTTGTAAATTGGGTTGGCCAAAAATTTCGTTCGGTTAGTGTATAACATTGCTCAATAAAATTCTTGGTGAAAGTGAAAAATGTCTTATTTTTACTTAAAACCGAATGAACTTTCTGGCCAATCCAGTACTTCTTAGAAACATGTGCTTTCTCATAAAAAATTTCTCAGTGCGTCATAAGACATGCTTAGTAATAGACCCAAATATTTTAATTCCTCTGTAAAAGGAAGCAAACAGTAGTTAAACCTATATACAATAACCAATGTTTCATTATTTAATCTTATTTGGAAATGATCTAGATATTCAGTGAAGTTAACTTAATATTTAACTTAGCAAAACTTTAAGGTTTCTAGTAACCAAAAAGATTTTGGAAGTTATTTTTACATACACACATACCGTAACACATAATTATTATTAAAATGTTCACCTCAAAACATTTTATCCTGCTTAAATCTATTTAATTTTACTTGTTCTGTTACGGAGTCTAAGCTTGCTCTGCTTGTCACATGACAGGCCAATGAATCAGGAGACGAGGTATTGAGGCAAGGAATGGGATTTTATTCGGAAAGCCTGCAGACTGAGAAGATGGCAGACTAGTGTCTCTGAAAAACCATCTTAGCAATGTCTGGATGCCAGTTTCTTGTATAGAATCAGAGAGGGAGAGGTGGTGACGAAGTAAAGTAAAAGGGCCATCAGTCTTGCAGAACATCTCCTGGAATGCCCAGCCTCGGTGGGTGAGGGGATGTGTTAGTTTCTTCTTTATTGCAGCCATCACAGGTGAGCAGGGTCAGATTGTCTCCCGGTGAGCTGAACTGCAGAGGGGCAGGGTTCCCCGAGGCAGGCCGTTATGTATGATCATAATAACAAAAGCAACAAGAAGCAAAGGTTAAAGTCAAAGAAAAAGATCCAACATGGAGTCCGATTTAGCCCTTCGGTGTTATAGTTCTTTACAATTATGTTTAGATTACCTATTAAAATTTGATGTCTCAAAGTCAACTGTCATCTTAAGCTGTTTTTCTTTTTCCTGACACGTTTTGTAACAGATAATATGAGCTTATTTGACTTTTAGTAGACCTAGGTAGAATAAAAGAATTGTACTTAATGCTGATAACTCTAAAGACATCTCTATTTTAATTAAACCAAAACCTTAAACTTGTTTTAATTTACTGAAGTTTAATTCTAGAGCACGTGAACTTGAAAAACAGTTGGCTTAGTTTCTATTATACTTCTGAGATTTAGAAATGTTTAATTCATAAGTGCTTACTTTTAAGCTTAATAAATAGAGCTCTTTTATAAATTAATTTTAGTGATGCCATCTGTGGGATAAAAAAACTATTGTGCATCTACAATACACACATAAAAACATATAGACAGGTGCAAACAGATCTTATAGCTTTCATTTAATATATAAAATATATTAAAAAAAACTTAGGTACAATAGTACAAAATTCACTAGTTTATAAATAACCGTTGGAATAAGTTAAGTTTATCTGTTCAGATAGCTAAGGCTTTTTACTATTGGTGGAAAAAACTTGTATCATTTGTATTTGTCCTTGACGTCTAATCTTGAATTAGATTTTGAGTGAGGGAGCCTTTCACTAGTTTCTGCTTTTAAAAGGTCTCTTTCCCCCTCTTTTTTTCTTTGGCTTTAGGTTCTACTGCTTGAGTTAACTGGACTCAGTCTTAGGAGATTGTGGGTTGTGTTTACATTTCTGATTTTGTATAGTTTGCCAGATGAAGGTAGTTGCTTCTGTTAACCCTTGAACATTGGCCCCAAGCTTCTACCTTACACTATGTGAGCTCAGGCAATCCCACTGGTTCCCTTGAGCATTTGTTTAACTAACAAAGATTGAAGGGGTGGATTTACATACTCTGTTTTATAATACCAGGGAGGGGAAATGTTCCCCAGTGAGACATGACACCCATCCTGATAATACAATCATGCAAAAAATAGGCAACCACATTACATAAAGCCTATTCAAATACTTTCACCTCACTTCCGTCAACTCTTATACTTTTAACCATTGCCTTCACTAGGACCCCATCAACAAGTCTTGGTCTTACAACACTAGATAGGGGAAGTGTTACTGGCCAGACAGAACATCCATTCCCATAAAGCATGAAGGCAATGTTGACATAACCTCCTCACATAACACCCGCTTAAATATTCCAACCTTTATAATCTTACCAACCCTAATTGTAGCCAGGCCCCACCAATAGATTTTGGTACCAAAGCTCATGGGGTTACTGCATCAAGGAATCCTGGAAACTTCTCCTTTCTACCCCCAGGCCCTTTTACCTACTTTTTGGTAAAAGGCCTTAGGTCCCCAGTGAGGGGTCAAACCAAGGGACCCAGGTTCTTTTGTCAATCTTTAGTTAGATTAATCAGCCTAACTGCTGCCCCAAGCCATTGCTGGTTAGGTTTCTCATTGTAAATTTTGCCTTCTGCATTTTTAAGTTTCTCCAAACTGGGGTAAATAGAGTGCATTTGTTTGGGACCTGTTAGTGTTAGACAACCAGCAAGGTGTCCCTTTGACCCACCCAACCTTCAATAGTGCTGTATTAAAACTTTTGTTTTAACCCCATCAATGTCTGTTTTATTCATCCCATTTCTTAATAACCATCTAAAAATTTTTACCCTGCTGGGGTGAGTCCCATGATTCTTCCCTTTCTGATTCCTTTTTGTTCTGCCTCTTTGAATATCTCCTTTATTTACCTTATTTCTTAATAACCCTTCAAAAATTTCCAACTAGTTGGGAAGAGTCCCTTGGTTTCCCCTTGGCCTCTTCCCATTCTTTTGTTAATTACCTAATTAGCATCTGTAAGGCCCATGAGGAGAAGCTGAGAGGCAAATTTGATGAGATTTCCTGAACTGTTTTTTTTTTAATCAAGAGAGTTCTTAAGACTAGCTATTCTATTTCTTTGTATCCACCTTTTAATTTGATCTTTTCCTGGGTACCAAGAAAATCAGCTGTTTGTAATGAGAGCTCTCTGAAGAATTTACCAATTTAGAAGTTTTTCTAGTTTAAGGGACTCATTGGCCATTGATGAGTAGACTCTTAATAGTGACTCAAATGATAAACTTTTTTATGGCTTAGTCATTGTCACAAGAAGCATACCCAAAGGAGAGTGCAAAAAGATGCAGCCCTCAGATGGTCCAGAAAGTCCACTCCCAAGAATAGTTTAACAAAGTTGCACAAGCGTACTCACAAAGCAACAAAGGTTGAGATGACAAAGATCCCTTATGGACTGGGACCCCTTATGACAAACTCCCTGAGAGCTGGCATGGGTAGACAGATGCCAGTCGCTTTGGTACCTACTTCTGATCAACTGGCTACAGCTGCTTAGATCCCAGTCTATTCAATTGACCACCAAATGCACGTATGTGCACCTTCCAGATGGCAGAGACCAGAAAGTATATTCTCACTTGTCATAAAAGTCAAACTCTCAGGATATAGAACAAGACAAAAAACACAACAGACAAAGAAAAACAGTGACCATCTCCGGGAGGGAAATGATCAATTAAGCCATAAATTACTCTATGAAATTTACCAGAGTTGCTAAGTCCAAGGAACTAGTTCCACAAATATTTTCTCCTGCTAATCTAATTTTAGAAGAAGAAAAAAGAGTCTTAGCATGCATTCTCCTTTCCAACAGGACCTGCAGGCAGAAATCAAGGAGACTGACATGGTAAGAATTCTTACTTTCTGCTGTCCTTTGTCATTTGTCTCAGGATCTCCTCCTGGCTGCAGCAGCCTCAGGGAGAAAAGCTGAATCCTGCCGACTACACCAACTGTTTGCAAGGAAGAAATTTTCCTCTGCTTTGTTAGGTCCTTCTGGCTGATCTAAGAATTAAATTGACATGAGAGAGATTAACAGGAGAAAAATTTAAAAGTTTAATCACGTGTATACATGGGAGAGACCCGGGAAGACTGAGTAACTTGTCAAAATGTCTGAAAACCTCAACTTAATTACCACCTTCAGGTAAAGGCAAAGGAGGATGTTGTGGGTAGTGGCTTGGGACTTCAAAAGGGAAGAAGAAAATTCACATGGAGGTAATAAAGCAAATGTTTGGTAAACAAATGTATGCTGGGCCATGCAGAGACAGTGGGACACAGAGTAGACTCTGTTGTCTAGTGCCCGCCACCACATCTAGCCCCATATTCTTGGCAGATAACTCTGGTGATAGCTCTATTCTGGGAACAGGCCTTTTACCTCAATTCTTTTAAGCAGTTAAAAGGGAATTAACAGAAAAATTCCTGAGTTTTCTGTTTCTTAAAAATAATCAACCTAAATTAATCCTCATGCCAAAGAGACACATTTTTGGGGTGGTAAATTTTGCTTCCATAGACAAACTTAATAGTACTCATTTTAATAAATAATTTTGTTGCACCAAAATAACAAGAATGGTTTCTTGTCCTTTGATAGTTTGCTATAATGTTTAGCAACATAGTTAATTTAATGAAGAGTCTTGTCATTTGGACCCATTTAAAAAAAAAATCCTTGTTCTTAGGTGTTGTGGTTGGCATAAATTCCAAAGAGTGATTTATTCAAATTCAGTTAAAAAAATTGAGGAAGGTAACTGTAAGGTCGGATCTTAACAAACGGCACCGCGAAACAGAGGAAAGCTTCAAGTGAGCTTTATTAGGGAGCGCTCCCGGGCGACGTTCACTGGTCGAGAGAAAGGGGCCAGAGAAGTCACACCCGGGAGAGGGTTGGGCAAGATTTTATAGGGGAAAAAGGGAAAGGGGTGTGGTGAATCTGGGAGGGCGCAGGGTATTCCTTATTTGGTGGTCTTTTCGGGTATCCTGGGGAACCGTTAGTCCTGCCCCTCGAAAGGCGGGAAGGCTGGGCCGGGTTCAAAGTCCCCAGGTCAGTTCCTGGAACTGGGTGGTCCGGAATGTCTCCAGGGCAGTTTCTGGAACTGGGTGGTGCGGAGAATTTGGTTCTGATGCAACCTGTGAATCTGATTGTGTTCCCCTGCCTCGGGCCAGTTGGCCTTACATCCCGGCATCTTTGGTGTAATGGGGCGGCGTTCTGATCTCCGGCTACTTCATGCTGAATGGGGGCGTCGAAAGGGGAGTCGGGCGACCAGAGGTCCGAGGCTTAGGGGAGACCAGTGGGGGGTTCTGTAGGAAGCAAGGTGTAAGGACCGAGGAGCATTTGGTTTGTGGCCACTCGAGAGACTTCCTCCATGCGCCTGCGAAGGAACCTAAGAAAACAGGGAGCGAGCATGAGCAAGATACAGATGAGAATTAAGGGGCCTAAGATTGGTGTTAGCCAGGTATAGAGGGTGGATCGCCGCCAATCGGGAATTGGGGAGGCGGACTGTTGGTGTTTGCGTTGGAGCTCTTCTCTTAAGCGATGGAGGGCTTTTACGTTGTCTTCGACGAGTCCTGTTTCATTGATGTAATAGCAGCATTCCTCCTGTAGGAAGAGGCAGGCACCTCCTCTGTCGGCCGTCAGGAGATCCAGGGCTCGTCGATTCTGGAGAGCGACTTGGGCTATGGAGGTGATTTGGCGCTGGAGAGAGGAGATGGAGCCGGCGGAGGCTTCAATGGCTAGCTGGAGTTTATGTTCTAAGTCGCGGGATGTTGAAACGCTGTGTGTTAGAGCTCCCCCGCGAGGCCTGCAGCGACCAGGGAGGAGGCGAGAGAGATGCCTGCGACCAGAGGAAGAAAGATAGCTCTTTTTCGTCGGGTAAAGGGTGGCGTGATTAGCGAGGAAAATTCGGCTTGGCTATACAGTGTGAGTTGTGGGACGAGAGTAACGGGGATACATGGGAAGGGGGAAGAAGACTTGATCTCTTTTGTGAGGGAACCATTGCACCACAAAAACATGCCTGGTGGTGCTTCAACTGATGTGTTTACCGTGAGGGATGAGTTGCAAAGAAACCCAGTATCAGCTAGATTTGGGCGGCTGCCGTAACAGATGGTGAGATTTTTTGAATCAAGGAATATGGGGACTTTTAACGGGGAAAAAGGTGGGTTTTGGGAGGTGTGGGAAGTAGAATTGAAGGGCTGGTCGAGTGGGACAGCAGCCAAGGGTGGCCGGCCAGGCGAGGCACATAGAAAGCAGTCGGAGATGTTACCTATTCCTGTGTGGTTGAGTATCTGTACTGCTTGACGGATGAGGGTCAACCAAGAAAAAGATCCTCTTTGTGTTCGGGGTGAGGTAGTTGGTGTCTTAGGGCTTGTTCTGTTTCCTGGATGGCAGTGGCTTGTTCGCTCAACTGTTGGATAACTTTGGGAATCAAACTGATATATGAGCGAAAGACCCTGATAGAGCCCACGGGGCAGGCATCAGTTGCCCATCGGTAGATTTTTCCTTGTACCCCTTTTACCCATCTTGTGTCCCAGGGATCTTTGATGTTGATGAATAATTGACATTTGTGGTGAGCAGGTGGGATTGTTGGAGAGAGCTCCTGGTATCTAGTTTTGCCACATGGATGTTACATGAGTGATAGGGGCACCCCCCCATAGGTCTCATTCCACCATTGACAGTAGTCTCGGTTCTGATCGTAAGTGAAGCAGACAGCGGGGGTGGACCATCCCAGGTGAACACCTTCTATGTTAGAGATGGGGATCTGGACTTTTACCAAGGCCTGGCACCCATCTGGTGTGTAGGAATTCGGGGCCGTAGGCCTCCTTGTGGGGAGACGGATGCGCGGGTTTGGCAGGCCATGTGAGTCTTTGAGATGGCCTCTCTAAGTCCTGACAGATGAAAGAGGGGGGTCCAAAAAACGGAACATTGCTTTTGGACCAATGTGTAAGGATTTATGGATGTCTGATAGGAGGCTGGCTGCTTGGGCCAGAGGTAGGGCAATTTTGTTGTCTATAAAAATCCATCCTTTGTTGTCTTTGTGTCCCCCTTTTGATAGTAAGGCAGGTTCCTCGTGCGGGGTATATGTGGGTTGGGTAGGACTGGTAAAAAATAGGAGTGGAGCTGGAGGATCCCCTTTTGTAAGCTCTCGGGCCACGGAATCGGCCTTCGAGTTACCTTGTGCTACTGGGTTGGATGGGAGTTGATGACCCCTGCAATGGATAATTGCTACTTCTTTAGGAAGCTGGAGGGCCTCCAGGAGTTTTGCAATGAGGGAAGCGTTGAGCACTGGGGATCCGTTAGTGGTCAGAAATCCACGTTCCCTCCATAGTGCTGAGTGGCTGTGTGCAATGAGAAAGGCATATTTAGAGTCTGTGTAGATGTTAACCCTTTGGTCTTTGGAAAGGTTAAGGGCTCGTGTAAGTGCAATTAGCTCAGCCTTTTGGGAGGTCGTTCCTTCTGAGAGGCTGTTAGCCTCGATAATAGTTGAGATAGTTACCACCGCGTAGGCTGCCCGTCGGCGCCCGTCAGGACCGAGTATCGAAGTACCGTCCACAAAGAGAGTGCGGTCCGGATTTGAAAGAGGGGTGTCAAAGAGTCCCTCTCTTGGTCGTTTGAAGGCTTCTATGACATGAGGGCAGGAATGGGATGGAAAACCCCCCGTGCCAGAGATAAGGCAGGAGGGAAGCCGGGTTCAGGCGAGGGGAGAGATCAAGAGAAATAGCTGGGTTTTCAATGAATAGTAGGTGGAACTCCTGGATGCGGGAGGGGCCCAGGAGGGAGAGAGACTTGCTGCCTAGGAGGTCGACCAGCCAGTGGGAGGAAAACACGGTTAGTGGGTGGGCCAGAGTCAGTTTGAGTGTTTGTTTGGTCAGTTCGGCTGCCGCTGCTAGGGCCCGAAGGCATGGCTGCCATCCCCGAATGGTTGGGTCTAGCTGTTTGGAGAGGTAGCCACGGGGCGGTAGGAAGGCCCTACAGGCTGGACAAGGAGTCCAGTGGCTATTCCGGCCCGTTCATCTACAAAAAGGTGAAAAGGTCGGTTTGGGTTAGGGCTAGAGGAAGCAGGTCGGGCCATGAGACACGGACCTCAAGGGACAGTTTGGTAAGATGGTCTTTTAAGATCCCATTGGCGCGTTCAACCTTACCGGATGATTGGGGGTGGTAGGGGATGTGGAGTTTCCAGGTGATCTGGAGAGCCTCTGATACCTGTTGAACCACCTGAGAGACAAAGGCGGGTCCGTTATCCTACTGAATGGAGACCGGCAGAGCAAATCGGGGGATGATGTGTTGAAGTAGGATGGTGGCGACTTCTCTGGCCCCTTTCTCTCGGACCAGTGAACCTCGCCCGGGAGCGCTCCCTAATAAAGCTCACTTGAAGCTTTCCTCTGTTTCGCGGTGCCGTTTGTTAAGATCCGACCTTACAGTAACAGATTTTCTTATTGTGTAAAAGAATACCAATGCATGATTAAAAAACAAAACTTTTCTTTGAATTGTAAATATCCACCTGAAATTGGCAAATTTACTGGTGGGGAAGATGAAAGGGAAACCTGTCTTTTATTTGTGGATTGATTATTCCTCTGTCGGATGTCCAGGGGCAAAAATCAAGCAGAAGAAACAAGTTGCTATTTGCAAAGTGTTAAAACAACAGCCAGATTGTTTCTTCTTCACTTACTGTGCACAGTATGGGCTGGCACCCCTGTGGTAGCTTAGAAATCTCAAATGCTGTCAGGAAAAAACAAACGCAGCCCTGCAGGTAGAATTAAAGGGTGGAAAAACAAGCAAGGAGGAAGACGAAGAATTTATTGGCAGTTAACAAAAGAACGATATATTTGCTAACAGAGTAGTGGAAACTGCTCAGAGAGGAGGGAGTGATCTCAGGAAATGTCTTTCTCCCATTTTGCTGTCTTTGTTCTTGCCTGTAGCATAGATGTTTATTTAATTACCGGTGCATTCTTTTAAGATGTAAAATTTCCTTTATGACCCTAAAGCCTGTATAGCCTGCATGATGGTGTTGACTTGAAGAGTTCATATATTACTTAGATACTTATTGAAAGAGTGTCTTAGGAAGCTTTTTCAGTGAAAACTGAGTGGTAGAAAATAAAATTTAAAAAAAATTTTCTTTTGTTACTAAACTAGTTTTAAGCTATTTACCTGGATTATGTGCAAGGCAAACACTTGTGGTAAACAGTCTGTTTCTCTCTCTCCCCATAAGAAATATTAAATTTCTGGAATTTTGGAGTCATTGTAATATCAATCACCGATATTGTATAGACAATTTTAGCATAAACACGTGTTTAAATTGTTAATGATACTCTGGTCACAGTGACTGAAAAGATAAACTAATTCACTCCAAAAAATGGAGTCCATTAGCCAGTTTTACTGACAACGTGTGTTGTTTGAAATGACCAAATGACCAATTTTATCTTTTCTGTTGTTTGATTGGTTTTCTGCATTTCCTTGTTGTCTTTTCTTACTCAGTATAAATCAGATTTTATCCTGATCATTTTCATAGCATTTTTAGGGAGGTGGATTGGTGGTAAGAATCTGTCTGTTCCTCTAAGAGTGCTCCAAACTGATTTTCACTTGTAGTAGTTTAGCGCGTCATGTGTTTTAACTTAATAACTGGAGATGGGGAAAGGATTGCTACTACTAAAACACATGAACTATAAATACTTACCTAGAAATTTCTTGGTAATGGACTCTTTTGCTAAATAATAAATTCCTCAGGAAGTAAAAGTTTTAGCCACATGTTAAAAAGTTTTAGCCACAGGATGACTCATCTGGACTATGGGATAATCATTTATACTTGTATATCATTTAGACATTTAGAAAGAGTTCTTTCTAAATGAACTCATAAAAGATGATAGAAAAAATGGGAGAATGATTGTAAAGTTAATGAACTGGTTAACAATATATGTTCATATGCCAGTTCTGCTTGCGTTACCACAAGCGTAAGATTCTAAACTTAAGGACTTAGTGAAAGTTGTAATAGTTAGATTTCTGTGAATAAATGCACACGCTTCAATCCTTTATGACTATTTATTCTGTGAATAAATGCACACCCTTCAATCCTTTTCAACCACTAAATCAGGTATCAATAAAGGGAACCAGATCAGAGAAGGGAAGTAACTCAAATTATTTTATTATTTTACTGTGTATGCTTACTTCATTGTTTTAGCACAGTTGTCTTGAAACCTGAGGTTATCAAATGTTTCTGTGTTCAGCAGACTTTTCCTGATTATGCTTTTGACTAGTAAGTAGATGCTCAAAAAATTGTTCTTGAAATCATGAGTGAATGAATAAATGAAGCCTCTTAAACATCTTATGAAGAAAAAATGTATATATATCATTACATATGTCTGATATGTATTACATTTTATATTATATATATTTGCTAGTGTCTAGTAATTTGAATTGACTTTATATTTTTGTATCTCTTTACTCATTTACATTCCTGTCATTTATGGACATAAGTCCTTCTGATTACTTATCCCCTTCAGAACTTAAATTCTTATTTGCTTTCCTCTATCCAAGGTTCATTCTTCCATTTCTAATTTTTCACACAACTCTTTCTATTGCTCCCATACGTTTTACCTCTTCACAGAATGCTTCTCACATCCTTTCTCCTAGTTGACTTAATTTCCTTTGTGCATTGAAGACACTTGGTCGATACAGTCATTTAAACTAAATGCTGCTCATTCTTCTACATGCCCATGTCTTTTTAGATTTACTATATTTTTTTAGATCAATTAAGCATTCTTTAAATATTTTTTGAGTAATTATAGAGGTTACCATTCTTCCATCTCTCTGTAAAAACCCATTCATTATTACAGGCTAATGGAGTCCAGTTATCTCTCCTACTTTTAAACATGGCTCTTTTCTAACATCAATTACTCCCCCATGTATATTAAGAATTTTGGCGATTTGCCTTAATCTCTCTTTTCATCCCTTCCCCTGTTTCAATATTCCTGTTGCTGGCCCAGCTGATGCCTTCAGAGTTTGCTATTCCATTCCAATCCATGTAAGCTATATGCTTCTACTCATTACATGGTCAGACCATAGATTTTTATATCATCTGAAATTCTACAACATCTGAAATTCCAAACTTCTCCAATCTCTTCCATAACTAATCTTCCAAACACCTCATCAGAATCCTACCTTTCTCATTATATTATAGCCACTCTACCTCTTAAAAACTAGCTATATTTTTCCTTAGAGCACTTATCACTATTAAGAATTATACTATTTATTTGTTTGCTAAATAACTTTATTTCTCTCTTGAGAATGGAAACTCTTGGAGGATAGGAGTTTTGTCTTGTTCATAATACATGCCCCAAGTTTACAACAACGTACAATGTAGAGTGAGTGTTAGATAATATCTGTTGAATTGATGAGTGAATAAAATAATTCTAATGAATTAGGGAGTCATTTTTTTTCCTTAAAATATTATTGTATATCAGATTAACTATGTCTTTCCATCATATCTACAAGATGTTTTCCCTGAAACCATCTCAGAAGCATGCACATTTTGGGGTGAATATTTCCTTTAGAGTAAGTTTACAAATAATGAACTATAGTAAATTAGGCACATTATCTTTTATGATGGAGTGACACTTTTGTAGACCTGTCTACTTACTTTGATCACCCTCTGTAGGAAGACTGCAAACATTAAAGTGCCAAAAGAACAACACATTTAGTTCTTTGTGACCAAAAGTAGGATTTGGGAGTGTGTATATATATATATATATATATATATATATATATATATATACACACACACACACATACATATATATACATACATATATATACATATATATGTATATATATGTGTGTGTATATATATATATGAGGAAAATTTAAAACAAAGCCTAGATCAATAATATATGAAAACTTCTTTTACATTTTACCCAGAAACAAGAACTCCCTCTAATGCATTTTATTTGAGGTCATCAATATAGGTTGCTTTATTTCCTTCCTTTTGCATGTTAGGATGTAACTCTACTTAAAAGAAAAGAAAGCACAATTGTAAACTGAGAATTAAGCAATGATATAAGCTTTCTATCAGTGCTGCTATTACTTATTTACAAAGTACTATGTAGAATGTAATTGAGAGGGATAACATTGTGTTAATCTTTGCATCCCTCCAAAAGCAAAACACTGTGTCTAACATTTGGCAGGAAACAGTGCTTGTAAAATGATCAATCAGATTGATTATACTCTTGAAAGCTGGTATTTAATATGAATTTTTATTCATTTTCTGAAAATTAATTTTTGCTTTTTTGTTTGTCCTTTGTCATCATTAAAGCCTATGATAAATTATTATGTAATTATGATCAAATAATACATAGCTGTAAATTCATAGTCTCATACGAAGAACATCTTGAAACCAGAATTTTAGGGCTAGATGGGCCATTAGAAATCGCCATTCCAACCATTTTATTTTACAGATGGACAAAAATGTTCTGAGAGGTGAGTTGACTTGCCTGGGATTTTACAGCTTTTTAAATTGGATTAGAATCTAGGTCACTCAGTGCTGGGCTATTTCCATTTTATTAGATGATTGTGCACCATAAAGCATATTCAGAAAATAATAAACCTATGTTGTGCAACATTCTCTGTGGCAGTGATTCCCAAAATTTTGATAACACACACTAATGAGCAATTTTGAGAATACTCTTAGTATACCTAAAATTGTTTAATAATAAATTACTTACTAAAGTACAATATATATAATTTCATAATAGAAATTTAAAAGAATAATATAGAGTAATAACATTTTAAAATAATTTCATTCATTTTTATTATTAACACAAACATCCTTTTTTGTTTTCATCCAACATTATTTTTAATAACATTGCAGAGAATATACTATGTTTTAATATGCTTTATTATTTTTGAAAATCTTTGTTTAAATATCATTTAAAGTGATTTAAGAGTCAGGTTTTGAATTCAGTTTGATTCTTGGTTTTAATGGCTGTCATAGAAGTAGGACATTTAAATGGAAGAAATAGTGTACAAACTTCCAGTTTTAAAATGAATAAGTTCTGGCAGTCTAAACTACAGCATGGTGACTATAGTTAATAATACTGTATTATCTGTTTGAAAGTCTCTAAGAGAATAGATTTAAATGTTTTCATCATACACATACATACACAAAGTGGTAATTATGTGAGGTGATGGAGCTGTTAACTAACCCTATTGTGGTAATCATTTTGCAATATATACATGTATCAAATCATGTTGTACACCTTAAACTTACACAATAATATATGCCAATTATATCTCAATAAAGCTCGAAAAAAATTTAAAAACACGTGTAAAGAAAAGAAGAAATAATTCATTGGCTGCAGCTAATACAACGTGATATTCACTTTTAAACTGCTTTCACTAATTATGCAAAGATTCCTAGACTGAATTCATTTTATAAATTCTAATCTCTCCCGGGAGTCAGTAATTCATTCTTGCAAACAAAATCTAGATTTCAAACAACTGGTGTAAATATCTAAAACCATTTCTTTGAATGAAAGTGTACAGACAAACTTTTCTTTTAACATATTGATATGCACACATTTTCACAGTAACTGCACTCTCTCTCAGGAGAGAGATTTCTAATTTTTTTTTTCTCCAAAACGTGCTCTTCATAACATGAAGTTATTTTGGAAACTAATTGCTTTCTCACTCATTGTTAAAGTCACAAACACTCTATAAAAATGTTCATTGTAAATAATATACGAATTCACATTTCAAAAGCCTTCTAGATAATTTCAACATTTTGGGCAGCTTCTTGTCTGATTTGATTCAATTATCATTATTTATCTTTCAGTGTGGCTGATGAGGAGCTGGTACTAGAGATTAGAAGAAGATTTAGTCTGCCATTCTTTATTCAGTTTTACCTCTTCCCCATATTACCAATCCATGATTTTTTACAAAAATAGTCTGTAGTTTTGTACCCATTTAATGAGGATTAGTTTACTTACACCTGGATAATATAATACACAGATCTCCTTCTTGGTTACCCGTCCACTGAAATATGATACTCTCTGTTGAAAGCAAAAGGATGAGTGGGACCACTATGTCAAACTCTCCATTGTGGAACTTCTACTCTTTCTTTGGGAGAGAAATCCCACATGACATGAACTTATCTGAATTACATAATCTGATACAGACTTAGTGAGGACATCAGTATGAAATCATATTAATAGCTAAGTACCAGTAAATATTGGTTTTTCTCATTCTTTAAATTGAAAGTGTTAAATAGAGATTCCAATGTTTTTTTTTCTGTCATTCTAATAGATTATTTTGCATACACAGATGGGTGCCTTTACCCCCTCTTTACAGATAACTATCTTTTGTGAGGCTGTTTACCTGGTGTGCCTAATATTAAAACTGGAATCAAGACTGTAACAGTCTAGAGAGAGTTTGCTCTGAGTAGGTACCTATCCAGTTATAACTATGATCTCTATTGAAGTTCAGTCTTGAATTCTCTTTGGAAGTTGCCTATTTTGCTGATGCTTTGAGTGTCCTGCTTTGATTTGTGCTAGGATACTATTTTCTTGAATTGAGATTAAGTTACTATTTACAAAATAATTAAGCTTTTGACATTTGTAATTGCTCAAAGTTTGTTTCATTGATACTTAGATGCACTTTCCACAATATGGTCAGCAAAATACCCATTTCTAGTTGTTTCTTAAGGGATTGCTTTCTTTCTTTGCCATTATTTTGTAGCTAGTCTCTCCGCTGTGAATACTCTGTGAGCTGCTTGAGATTATGTGATCTGAAAGGTGATTAGCTCAGATTGAATGAAATGCTAATAATATGACACTCCCTCTGTAGCTGTACTATGTACATGTCATTTAGGATAATTAAAAAAAATTTTAAACACTTAAAAATTGCAATATACATATTTTCCATTTTCCCTTATGTAAAACTGAAAGTTATTATACTAAACCTTTGGTTAGAAGAGATTTTATGTATAATAATGTAGATCATTTGGGTATCGGTTTCAACTGTCTCATAGTTTATTGCATTAGTATTCCAGAGGGTGTATTCCTACCTTGTGACACATACATACAAATAAATTTAAAACAGGGCACAGACTCAAATGTAAGAGCAAAAACTATAAAATTCTTGGAAAAACAATAGGTGTGAATCTTCATGACCTTGGATTAGGTAATGGTTTTTAAAATATGCAGCTAAATCACTTCTCAGCCTTTGGTTAAGATCAAGTGTAAAATATAACAGCTAAAGCATAAACAATTGAAAAATAGATAAATTGGATTTCCTAAAAATTAAAAACTTTTGTGCTTCAAAGGACATCATTAAGAAAGTGAAAAGACAACCCACAGAGCGGGAGAAAATAATTTCATATCACATTTCTGACAAGGGTCTTTTACTCAGAATATATGAATACTATTAAATCAAAAAAGCTTAATAAAAATGGACAATCTAAATAAACCTTTTTTTCCCGAATAAGATATGCAAATGGCCAATAGCACATGAAAAGATGCTCAACATCATTATTCATCAGGGACGTGTCTATCAAAACCACCATAAAATATCACTTCACACCCACTAAGATGGCTATAGTTAAAGAAAAAAAAGAAAGGAAATAACAAATATTGGCAAAGATGTATAGAAATGGGGACTCTTGTACATTGCTAGTGGGTAAAATAGTGTAGCACCTTTGGAAAACAGTTTGGCAAATCCTTAGAAAGTTAAGCATAGAGTTATCATTTGACTCAGCAATTCTCCAAAAGAATCGCCAATAAATATTCACAGAAATACTAAGACACAAATATTCATACTATTATATATGAGTGCCAAAACGTGGAAATAACCCAAATGTTCGACTGATGAATGAGTGAACATAATGTGATCTATCCATACAGTTGACCTGAACAACACGAGGTCAATCCGTGTATTGCTTACAGTTGGCCCTTCATTACCACTGTTCCTCTGCATCCACAGATTCAACCCACCATGGACTGTGTAGTACTACAGTCTTTACTCTTGACAAATACCTGCATATGAGTGGGCCCACACAGTTCAAAGTTCAGCTGTAATGGAATATTATTCAGCAATAAAAAGGAATGAAATACTGAGACATTCAACAACATGGATAAATCTTGAGAACTGATGAAAACTATCTCTTCTCTCCCCAGAAAAAAAAAATTTCCAAATATACAGACACAAAAACTTTACCACGCATTTCTGGGGCGTTTATGAGCTTCCTTAAACACTTCATGAAATCTTAAGGCTCATTGACCCTAAGCTAAGAATCCCTGGTTGGCAAGATGCTGGCTGAAACGATATGATCATAAATAATTCTGGCACCTATCTTTATAGTAGTTACAACATTTGAGTGATATTAACAATCAAAACAGCTACAACAGTAGCAACCACAAAAGTTGGCATTTATTGATAATTATATGTTGGGCACTGTACTTTGTAAGCATTTTCTCATTTAATAATCCCTACTCTCTATCCCACAAGTTAATTGTAAAATATATAATGTGAACAAGGCATTGGAGTAGAAGTGGGGAGTTCCTGGTATCAGTTCAAACTGATTCTGCTATCAATTAACTTATACAACTTTGAGTAGTTACCGAGTTTCTGGATATCAGTCGCTTTATCTATAAAATGAAAGCATGGTTAGCATATTATTCTTTTAATTTCCTTGCAAGCTATTGTATGTTATTCTAATTTAACTTAAATTTGTGTTTGTGTGTGTGTATCGTACAAACACACGTGATATTTAAAGCAAGGGATTATTATTGTTAAAATACACTTAACAAAATTATTATTTTCCAAAATCAAGCTACTTTTCAGAGGATATTTTAGGGAGGGATACTAAAGATATCACACCTGTATGGGCTCCAGGGTCAGCACATTGTGGGGATTAGAGATGGTAGGAGTCCAAGATAAGAAAGTAGCTGCTTTGTAGATCTAGTTTATTCTTCCACGAAAAATGTTTTCCCCAAGGTGGGAAACAGTTAGTGCTAACCATTTGCTTAAGCACCAGAGGGACTCTGCAAAAGGATTAACTCTAGAAAGTTGCAAAGGAAGCTTAAGTGACTTTTGAATATATTTATAGAATAAAAGCAAAATTTAAACTGGGCTATTCCCATAAAATCTTATTTTGTGAGTGAAAATTTGCCTTGACTAAGACTTTTGTGTCTTCCTTCTATCTGAAAGCTTCCTAAGTCACATGTTGAGGCAGAGACAAAATATCCAGCTGGAAAACTGGGTCCTCTCTATGGGCCCAGTTGGAGTAAAAGGAGAGTAGAATTCATGCCTAAAGAATAAAAGTCTCTCTGAACTAAATTTATTTCCTCTGACAATTGGACAGAAGTGCTCTGGAGGTCAAGTTGCACCCAATCAGATATTTTGCTACTGAGATAGCAGTTACATGGTTAGAAATGGAGAAAGATGTGTCTGGATAATTGAAGAGTAGTTGTCAAGAAAGGGTCCAGAGAAAATTCAATTAGGAAATGGGGAAGAATATAAAGAGCTGAAGGAAAAAGGAAGAGAGATCAGAGACACTGGTAGTTTTCATTTAGGGAGTAAATTGAATCTTACACAGAGATTGAGGGAATAGTATAGTACTATAGAACATTTTAAATAGAAGATATAACGAGCATAGTCTTTTTCTCTTTTGTTTACAAAAAAAGTTTTCCAGTTTTAAAGTATTCTTGTTTTTGAAATAAGAAAGTGTAAATGGAAGACCTCTTCCCTTGGCTTGATAAACTACTACAAGTATTTCAAGACCCAACTTGTTTCCCTTTCCCCTGACTTTCCCCTCTCCTACTCCTGTAGGATTGATTGCTGTCCCCTTATGCTTCTATTACAGGTGTATATTTCAACATTCTGTGTATATCTCTAGTATACCATATGTCACATTGTATTAGCAATCATTTGCTTAACTGTAGGTTTCATGTAACAGAATATGAGCCCTGTGAGAGAGGATCATGCTTGTTTTATGAGCACCTAGCCTGGGTCCTGGTGGAACTGCACAACTCAGACTGGGATTCAAAGCCAATCGCACCACAGTTGGGACTCAAACCCACAATCTCAGGCTTAGGAGGGGACTCGAACCTGCAATCTCCCAGCAGAAACTGCACACCTGGTCACAGGACTTAATGAAGCTCAGGTTCTTTATGTCTCAGTACAGAAGGAGTTCAGCAAAAGGCAAAGTGATAGGTAAGAAGCAGATTTATTAATAAAGGATGCTTGTGAAGGATACAAGCAGGCAGGCAAGAGGGCTCTGCCCCAAGAGCTAAGTGGGAAAGTAGGTTTATTTAGGGAGATACAAACTCCATAGACAGAGTGTGGGCCATCTCAGAAGGCGAGAGGCCCTGAAATATGGGGTGGTTAGATTTTATGGGCTGGGTAATTTCATAGGCTAATGAATGGGAGGGTTACTCCAACTATTTCGGAGAAGGGGTCAGAAATTTCCAAGAACTGGGCCACTGGCCACTTTTTGGCCTTTTATAGTCAGCCTCAGAACTGTCATGGCACCTGTGGTTGTATCACTTAGCATATGCTAATGTATTACAATGAGTGTATAATGAGACTCAAGGCCAACTGGAAGTCGAATCTTCTGCCATCTTGGGCCTAATCGATTCTAACCAGTTTTTGTCATATCCTCAACAGCTGTGTCATTCTTTTAACGGTTGTGCACTGCCCCCTTCCCTCCTGTCTCACTGGCACATTGCAGTCAGCCAGTTGGCTAGATGGTTTAATGAAAATTCATAACCTATGGTCTTTAAATTTTAGGAACCACAATCTTGATAGTGACTGTGATGTGATTTTTGTCATCTCTTTAAAAAAAAAGCTTTATGTTAATTCTGAGCCTCCCACAATTGCAGGTCTTCTAGAATTTCATCTTCTTTGGAGGCTGAGGTGGCTATTCTGCTCTTCTAAGAGGCAGCAGAAGCTTATATAGTCTAGAGAATAGGATGTCAAAGAGAAAAGAAAGTATGTATTTCAGAATTTTACAAAAAGGTGATTCACACAAAGTAAAGAAACTTAGTGAAGTCTCAGCAGGAGTAGGATGAGGATAGGCTGTGGGGATGAAAGGATATCACACAGATTCCAACTTGGAAATAGCATAACTCTGCTGGACTTGTGTGTTAAAAATGGGTCACCAACTGTCCTTCCCATTCTCACTTTCTTTGCCTGCCTTATGTATCAAGACAAGTGAAGATGCAAGGAAACTTTATAAATAGTCAGAGAAAGATTTGTTGTTGACCTAGATCATTGTGGTTCTTGTAGATCAGAAATAATAAAAGCAAACCATAGGGGGCTTCCCTGGTGTCGCAGTGGTTGAGAGTCCGCCTGCCGATGCAGGGGACACGGGTTCGTGCCCCGGTCCGGGAGGATCCCACGTGCCGCGGAGCGGCTGGGCCCGTGAGCCATGGCCGCTGAGCCTGCGCGTCCGGAGCCTGTGCTCCGCAACGGGAGAGGCCACAACAGTGAGAGGCCCGCGTACCGCAAAAAAAAAAAAAAAAATCAAACCACAGGAGAACAGGGGAGAGTTTTCACTTGAAAACTTTAGTGAAAGGGAGAGAGACATAGGAGAGCAGAATGGTTGGGTCAAGAAAACAATATTCTTACTCATAACTTAGAAAATGCTTTCAAGTTTCAAACTCCCATGAAGAGACCCATACAGGTAGTAAAAAGTGAGCAGGGAGATAATCAAAACTGAAACTTTTGGAAATTAATTTTTTTTCAGAAAATATATTTATCTTTCTTGTAAGATGAAATAGTCTTGTGATAACTAAGACCTATGTCAGTGGTTATCGACTTTACCAGTAGTCATTATGACTTCCACTTGTTCTTTCCTCCATTGACCTTATATTTTGAAAAAAGAAATTGCTAGTTCAATTACATTTATTAATAATCATTTCTCAATATATATTATAATAAAAGGCAGTTGCTAATCAGAGCTTCTCATGAGCAGGAAAAGCAGCATCACACCAATTTATTAAGAATTCAACAGAAAACAAAATAAATTTAAATTCTGGTTAGCTTGTGCATTGTGATCTTAGATAACACATTTTATTCAACTTTTAAATGTTACTGAAATGTACAGCAGAAACTAACACAACATTGTAAAGCAATTATACTCCAATAACGATACAAAAAATAATAAATAAATAAATGTTACTGAAAATAGTTTATATAGAGGAGCAAAATTTGCCACTCCAAAATGTGTCTCTTTGACATGAGGATTAGTTTAGACTGATTATTTCTAAGAAGCAGAAGACTCAGGAAGTTTTTCTTGATACCTCCCCCTTAACTGCTTAAAAGAATTTTTATAAGGGATCTGTCGCCAGAGTAGAACTATCACAGAGGTATCTACAAAGAATATGGGCAAGATGTGGTAGGAGAAACTGCCAGGACCTAGGGATCAGAGTTCATACTATATCCCATTGTCTCTGCATGGCACAGCAAACATTTGTTTACCAAACGCTTGCTTTTCCATCACGCTGTGAATTGTCCTCCTTTTTAAAGTCCCAAACCACTACCCCTCACTTCCTCTTTTGTCTTTAGCCGAAGATGGTATTTAAAGTGAGAGTCTTGGCCCTTTGGTGAGTTACTCAGTTTTCCTGGGTCTCTCTCATGTATACATATTGTTAAACTTTTTTTGATTTTCTCCTGTTAATCTATCTCATGTCAAATTAATTCATAGGCAAGATAGAAGAACTTAAAAGGGTAGAGGAAAATTTCTTTCTTTCTTTCTTTCTGACACAATATCCATTGCTTCCTTTTTGTGGAGTTTCTCAACAATGGGACTTTTGATATTCGTGGTCTCAGAATTACTTATTGTGGGGGACTGTGCTGTGCATTGTAGGATGTTAAGTGCCGTTGCTGGGCTCTACTCAGTAGATGCCAGTAGCGCCCTCTAGTGGTGACAATCAAAAATAACTCCAGGCATTGCCAAATAATCCCTAGGGAGCAAAACTGGCCCCAGTTGAGATTTGACAGAGAGAGGTCTGGGGTCCTTGTTTGAGAACCAGAAACAAATAGCACATAGAACCAAATAGTGCAGCTAAAGGAGGAATAGAGGAGATTGCCAGAGGGAACTGTCCGTTTTCTTTCACAGAAAGCCAACCCTGGTTATAAGAAGATTCCCAAGCTGGACTGTTATATTTCTGGTATCTGAACTGGGGTGTACTCTACATAGCTTCAATTCACATAAATTCAAAGTAAGATCACACACATTGGAAAGTACGGAGGATACCTCTTTGAGATCCTCCAAACTGATCGCTTAAGTCAGGAAGAAGCGATTACAAAGAAAAAAGTAGGCGACTATGGATTCGTCAGTTCAGATCGTTTCTAATTTAGTGGAAAGTGCTATCACAGTTTTGCAAAGGCAGAGGACTAATAAGAGTTCCCAAGCTTTACAGTCCTGTTGGGAACAAACTTTAAATTTCTTGATGTGCTGTCTAAATGTAAAAAAAAAAAAAAAAAAGGCCTTTTGCAATAATGTGTGTTGGGAATTTTCTTTCATTCCATCACTTTCTGAATTTGAGGGTTGAATTCTAATCAAAATCTTTCCTCCCATATGGTTCTGTTATACAATATAGATATTGTTTAGCAATTTTTAAGTCTTTAGCTACAATTATGGTGACTGGGCAGACTTAATAGTGGTTGTCAATGCCCGATTGTATTTTCTGCTACAATTTTCTGCAGAATTAAATATTGAGGCTTGGTCTAAGACAAGCTATAAATTAAAACTGAATTTGAAATTTTGTTCATAATCGCTATCATTCTATCAGCTGAGGAGTGAATTACTGGGGAGTGTGACCCTAGCTAGGTTTGGACATGGAGCAGCCCATCTGTCACAAATGGGAAAACTGGCCTAAGCACCACATTACCTGAGACAAAGTAACTAGGAGTGGGCTCGGACTATGTGGTTAGGCCATTAGTTTTAAGGTACATTGAGGGAAACTGGAATTGTCTAAGAAGAATGAACTCAAGGCTGTGACACCATAATTTCCATATACAGGAATGGGGAAGAGAAGGACGTGGTTAGCTCAGCAAAAGTCTCTTTTTACATAATAAAGGAAGAGTGCATTCTAGTGTTACTAGCAAAGTAGTTTACTACTAATGCTACTACTATTAACTACTATTACTACTATTACTGCTACCACTGTTATTACTACTAATAACAAGAAGAGCAGTAGTTTTAATCAATTTAGAAGCATCTACTCTATGCCAATGCTTGACATTCAAAATCATTATTTCACATCCTCCCAACAAACTGTAAACTTGCACTATTTCCAATCTCAAGAGGAAGAAATTGAATTTTGGAGAAATTACTGTCCTCAAGTCAAATTATGTGGTAGAGCGTGGATTGACCAAGTTTGATTACCTCCAAACCCCATGTTTTTTGTTTTTGTTTTTGTTTCTTTGGTTGCTTTAAATACATTGCACAGAATCTATAATAAAGTTCCTGTGATGAAGACAAGAAAGGAACCAAGAAGAATGCCAAAGAACTAGCCTGCAGCCCTGGCATTTCACAGGATCACTAATCTACTGCTGCTCCAGTCTACCTACCCAGCTGGATACTCGGGTGGAGGAGTTTTTTCTTTCCTTTACTTGTCTCTACTTGTTATATGCCCTTTTCCCTAAGCCCATTCATTCCTGGCGATGAGATCATACAGATAATTCAACTTTGTGATATCTTATTTAGGTTTGAGAGACCAACTGTTTGCTAGTCCATTGTTCAGTTCCTGTTTACACTTAGAGACTGATACCGCATACATTAATGAGAAAGCTTGGAATTTTAAACCTGTTCTATTCAGTTCTAACAATGAAATTTGGAGTCCCAATGGAAAAATGACAATCATCCTCAACCCCAGTAGGTGCAAATTTCTATTTTTAAATATAATCTTTGCCCCATTACAGCATAGTGAGGGAATAGCCAGTTCTGAAGAGAATGCGGGTCATAAGCACCGTTTTTCTAATAAGTGTATTCCTCTCTAAAGCAGAAAGATCATCTAAATGATAAATCCAACTGGTACATGATTTTGTTGAAATTAGCCAAGAATAAAGTCTTCTGAGATAATTGACAATAACTCTTTGTTCTTTTTGCGGCTTTGTATATTTATGCATTGTCCTTCTCTGACAATTTTGAAGCTAAGGCCAATTAATATTCATTTTTAAATGTTCAAGCTCATATTTTCTTTAAAAAAATTTTTTTTCTATTTAATTAATTTTTTGGGGCTGTGTTGGGTCTTCGTTGCTGCACACGGGCTTTCTCTAGTTGCGGTGGGTGAGTGGGGGCTACTCTTCGTTGCGGTGCGCAGGCTTCTCATTGCGGTGGCTTCTCTTGTTGTAGGAGCACGGGCTCTAGGGGTGCAGGCTTCAGTAGTTGCAGCACGCAGGCTCAGTAGTTGTGGCTTGTGGGCTGTAGAGCGCAGGCTCAGTAGTTGTGGCGCGCAGGCTTAGTTGCTCCGCAGCATGTGGGATCTTCCCGGACCAGGGCACGAACCCGTGTCCCCTGCACTGGCAGGCAGATTCTTAACCAATGCACCACCAGGGAAGCCCCAAGCTCATATTTTCTTATATTTACTTTTGTAATATTCAACATTTCTTATTGTGATAAATGTACAACCCTGCATATACATGTATAATTTTATTTTTATTTTACTTGTTGATTTTTGTCCATGATAAACATAAAAGGCACTATGTAAAGGTGGAAGGAAGAATATACCAGTAAACTATCATTTATGTAGCAATGTCTAGGAAGTGGCTACAATGTCCCCAGCGAGGTGCTGTGAATAGCAACAGCAATCCGGTTCCTGCTTTCATGGGACATTGGTTGGGGGAGCAGCATATATGTACATTTCTTTGGATTTGTTTCTTCTACCTGTCTTTCCTGGTCTATCTATGCTTCTGGAATACTCTGAAAGAGCAGAAGTCTCAGAGTCAGACGGAATTGTATTCAACCTAGCTAGTTCTGAGCTTACTCTAAATCTCACTTTTCCCATTTGTAAAATGGGGGTGATGATACCTTCTAGTCGTCAGATTACATGCAATACTATATATAAAGAATGCAGCATAGTGCCAGACAGGGAGGCACTTAATATTAGCTTTTATTACCACCATCTCTGTTTTTTTCTAATATCTACCTCCCTGCCATTGCATGCTATCCTCTGTGGAACTCTTGTCTATGAAGTCTTAAGAGATAAGTACCTGTGGATTCCAGGACTACTGATCCTAGCACTGAGATCCAAGGACTTTGGATTAGGAAACCAAGTGGCTTGGCTCAAAGATCACAAACAGGGAGATCAGAAGATCATACCTAGGGACTGAGGATCCTCAGCACGATGAGGCATTTAGGTTTACTACTTTATGGAGGTATAGTTTTCCATCTATGTTTTAAAGATACAGGCATACCTTATTTTAATGCACTTTGCTTTATTGTGCTTCATAGGTCCTGCATGGTTTTTTACAAATTGAAGGTTTGTGGCAACCCTGCGTCGAGCAAGTGTTAATTTTCCAACAGCATTTGCTCATTTCATGACTCTGTTTCACATTTTGGTGATTCTTGCAATATTTCAAACTTTTTCATTATTATGATATTTGTTATGGTGATCTGTGATCAGTGATTTTGATGTTATTGTAATTGTTTTGGGGCCCCACTAACTGTGCTATATATTGACAAACTTAATTGATAAATGTGTATGTTCCACTGACCAGCCCTTCCCAGTCTCTCTCCCTCTCTTCAGGCCTCTCTATTCCCTGAGATGCAATAATATTGAAATTAGGTCAGTTGATAAGCCTACAATGGCTTCTAAGTGTTCAAGTGAAAGGAAGAGTCGTACATCTCTCACTTTAAATAAAAATTTAGGAATGATTATGCTTAATGAGGAAGGCATGTCGAAAGCTGAGGTAGGCCAGAGCTGGACCTCTTGCAGCAAACAGTTAGCCAAGTTGTGAATGCAAAGGAAAAGTTCTTGAAGGAAATTAAAATTGCTACTCCAGTGAACACACAAATGGTAAGAAAGCAAAACAGCATTACTGTGGATGTGGAGAAAGTTGTAGTGATCTGGATAGAAGATCAAACCAACCACAATATTCTCTTAAGGCAAAGCCTAATCCAGAGCAAGGCCCTAACTCTCTTCAATTCCATGAAGGCCAAGAGAGGTGAGGAAGCTGCAGAAGAAAAGTTCAAAGCCTGCAGAGGTGGGCTCATGAGGTTTAAGGAAAGAAGCTGTTTCCATAACATCCAAGTGCAAGGTGAAGTAGCAAGTGCTGATGTAGAAGCTGCAGCAAGTTATCCAAAAGATCTACCTAAGATCATTAACGAAGGTGGCTACACTAAACAACAGATTTTCAATGTAGATGAAATGCCTTATATTGGAAGAAGATGCCATCTAGGACTTTCATAGCTAGAGAGGAGAAGTCAATGCCTGGCTTCAAAGCTTCAAAGGACAGGTTAACTCTCTTGTTAGGGCCTAATGCAGCTGGTGACTTTAAGTTGAAACCAGTGCTTATTTACCATTCCCCAAATCCTAGAGCCTTTAAGAATTTTGCTAAATCTGCTCTGTCTGTGCTCTCTAAATGGAATAATAAAGTCTGAATGATAGCACATCTGTTTACAGCATGGTTTACTGAATATTTTAAACCCACCATTGAGACCTACTGTTCAGAAAAAAACATTTCTTTCAAAATATTAATGCTCTTTGACAATGCACCTGGTTACTTAAGAGCTCTGATAGAAACATATGATGAAATTCATGTTGTTTTCATGCCTGCATTCTGCAGTCCATGGATCAAGGAATAATTCTGACTTTCAAGTCTTGTTATTTAAGGCTAACATTTTCTAAGGCTATAGCTGTTATAGATAGTGACTCCAAGAAATTCAAGTGACTCATTTTATTGTGATATTTGCCTTGTTGTGGTAGTCTGGACTCAAACCCACAGTATCTGAGGTATGCCTGTATTAGTAAATTGAAGTCATTATTAAGCAAAACATACATAGCTAATGGCAAAAGAAGAACCATTAATCAAAAAAAAATATTATGTGACTAAATACCTAGCTCTAATAGGACCCAAAGTTTTTTTCCTCCTCAGTTAGTTTTTTGGGTGTTGGTAGTAGACATCAGAAAGCCATATATATTTGGCAAACAGTTTATGCTCAATATATATTTACTAAACAAGCAAATGAACAACCAAAAAAAGAAGTGAATGAATAACTCTGCCCTTGATTAAATAAAATTGTGAAAGACGCCCTTAGAACAAGTGGTTTACAAGAAGTAGGCAAACCAGTTAACAGTTTTGAAGTTTATTGATACTGGTGAAGATTAGAAACGTGTACTAGTTCTGCTTAAGTTAAACCTTTTGAAACATACATGTTGGTTTTCAGAGCTTTCAACCCAACAGCACAGAGGCAGTAATCTTTCTGTAGAGAAAAAATTTAGCTACCTTACTCAATTAAAAATTTTCAGAGATATACTATACCAAATCCCATATTCTAATCTACAATGACACTGTAATACCTGAATGAACTAACAGAATTTCCTTCTATTAACATGCAGTCCTTGTTGTTTGAAAACATTAATCAGAAAAACATGCTACTTTATAAAAAGAAGCATTATCCTTTGGTTTAGGAAGTTCTCCAAACATGATTAATTCATAAAAATCTTTTAAAATGTTATGTTGCTTTGTCATTCAGTTTGTGATAAAAAGGTTCTTGTTGAAATTTATTCTGGTTAAAAGTCATTTTCTCATGAAAGATAATTGAGAAATGGCCAATATCCCCTCATTCCATGATCTCATCGAAGTTCAGATTATGTTCAGGGTAGTGTTTCATTTAGTTGGATAATGATTTAGAAAAAAAAAAAAAAGCATTTGTGCGAACACATATAAAATTAGAGACTTCTAGGGAACCTACAGAACACCTAGTCCAAACCTGCATTTCAGGAACTAGAATATTGAAAAAGAGGAAGAGGTGTTTGGCTCCAGATTGGCTCAAGGCGTTTGGCTCCAGGTTGTTCACTTTGATTGGCAAAGCACTGTTTTTAATGGAATCATGATGCTTTATCCTGAGGGTAACTTCTCTTTCAGGTAAACAAGTTTATGTTAGTTTACACATGTTCTTAACCTTGAGGTTGGCATATTTTTTTTAAGCGTATTTACTTTCTCTTAGTTAATTAATTGGCCTGCCTGTTTTTCCGTGACCTATGAACATCCTTACAAGAAATGTTTTAAAGAAGAAACTGTGAAATAGAGATAGGTGTCAAATGTTGGCTCTTCTCCCAAATAACTATCAGTTGATTGATTTTTAGCCTGACCTATGCTTTATTCTACCCCTAGTAACTATTCCTAAGGCCCTCCTCTGTTCTTCCCTAAAATACCATGAAAAACTAATGCAATGACAAGATAGCACTGGCTTTTCGTTTTGTTTGTTTTGGTGCATTTATCCTTTAAAATTCTCCCAATATTTCATCTATGCCCAAGGTTTTTTACTTTCCTTAATGGCCATTGAATAGAAGTATAAATACTTTTTTTCCTATTGATCCATCAATATGGATATGTGTATAATCTTTCCATATGCAGACCCTCCCTTTAGAGAAACAGCAACATGTAGTAGATAAAATAATTTATGTGCCTGATAACCAAAGAAGTCATACAGTGGGAAATTGGGTGATAAACATTAGTAGATACTACCTTACTCAGGTAATTGAGCCTCTTTGCCTGTTGCAGTACCTGACAATTTTGTTCACAATGATAATAGATGGAAACTTAGTCTATTTTTGTTAGAAATAGTCACTTCTTTCAGTGATGTCATTTATGGCAAATTGTGGTAGAGCAATAAAACAAAATAACAGAAACATTAAATTGTTGCTTGTCTTTATCACGAACAATAAAATCCCATGACAGTCATGTTTCTCTTATTCCTTATCACTGTGTCTAGAGAGGTCCTATTTTGGCATTTATTTCTTAGGTTTTACTTATGATTTTCTTCTGGAACATTCTTCCTTTAAAAAAAAAACTCTATGTAGCATAGTACCTGCCGTCTGAATGTTCTTGGCTTCAGGGTCCTCATCTGTAAAATTAATGAGAGGATATTCAGACTTTTTAAAGGTCACTTCCAATACTAAAAATCAGATTCTGTTATTTACTTATACCACATGAAACAGTTCCTCCCTGTTGAAACAGATGTATTTGTATGTAAGTGATCAGAAGTCCTATCCACAGCGTACCTATTTATTCATTCAAATTTTAGCCAGTGTGTACTACTTGCCTGATAACTTGCACTCACTGATACAAATCAAGGATTGCAAACCATGGTCCCCAGACTACACGTGACCTGCCACCAATTTTTGTGAATAAATCTTTTTAGAACATAGCCACACCGTATTGGTTGCCTCGGTCTGTGGCTGCTTTCATTTTACAGTGCAGAGTTGACTAGTTATGAAAGAGCATATTGCCCACGAAACCCCAAATATTTACTATTAGGCCTTTTACAGAAAAAGTCTGCAAAACAAAAATATTCGTTTTTTACTCATTTTATTAACTCTGTTACAGATTTTTACTGATTGAGCTAAAATAAGGATTTTTGTTGTTGGTACTGTTCTCGGGTTTGTGTCTGTGTATGTGTGTGTATTTGGTCTTCCTGACAGTAAATTGCACCTTTGTTTTGTTCATTTTTCAATCTATTACTCCGTTCCATGCGAATATTTCTATTGATTTTACATTAAGTAAACAACTGGTGACTTGCCATTTCACTTAAAGGCTAGTAAAGGATAATGGTCCCTATGCTATTTAAAGGTGACAGAAATAGCTTAAATACAAATTGTATTTTTGTTCATGAAAAAACACTGTCAATGAATTGAAGAGCCATTTCCAAGCTCTGTCACTATACTCGGTTGCATTGGAATATTTCCTTTTTGTGACGATCAGAAAAGAATATGCAAGTTATAATCTGTCACAGATTATTTTAAATTTGATATTTATAGGATTTTGGGTAGATTGAAAAGTAAATCCCATTTGACAAAATAGAGGATTTTTCAGACTGCTCTTTTCTCTCTAAAATGACCTTTTTATTTAAGGGTCGTTTTCGGTTTTATCCTTGATTTTGTCCTTCCATAAAGCATGGTGGGGAGAGGGGAAGATGGGGAAAAAGAGAAAACTGCAGAAGCCATAATAGTCAGAGGCACGTGAAGAAAGGGCCTTGTTTCAGTTAACATTTAGACCTGCTTCATGGTTCCTCATCGTCTCTTCAGGAAATTAGCCTTAATACAATTTTTTACAGTTGACTGTATTATATGAGAGGATGATTAATGAAGATGACCTTTACCCTGATTGCTGTGCTCTTTAGAAAGATATGCTCCATGAAGAGCTCGCATTTCTAAGCTCCAGATGGAGAGGACATTCTTTGGGGAAAAAATACAGTTGAACTCTGTTTCACTAACCACATTTTCACGTACAGATTCCTATCATGGCCTTTTTGTCAGACTCACAGAAGAGAGAGATTTTCTTTGAAGTACAGTTTCTGAGCCCTGAATTACATGACCTCCTTCTCTTTTGCTTAAAGTTCAGTGAAGATGCTAACATTCTGCCTTACATTAAACTGAATTGTTTGAAAAATTCCAGGAAACTTTTGTTGGAAAAGGTTCAAAGCTTCCAATTGTGGCTTAAATTGGTGATTCAGAACATGAATATCTAAAAGCGGTCAGGGTTTGCATCCCATAAATTTACCTTTCGGGTCTCACAAGCAGGAGGACTATGCAATCTTTCAGGAATTCTGAGATCCTTGTCCTTTGGAAGTGACATTCAGCCATTTTTGCTCATCAGTATCTGCATAAAACACCCTAGATCTGTTCTGGAGTTATTGGAAGCTAAATGGACAGGAAATAGTGCTAACCTAATTGCTGTATAATTCTGTAGATTCAGAAGGCAACATTGATTTTGTCCCAGGGGACGAGGAAAGGGGGAACTTGTCTGAATTTCTTCCCTGGAGAAGCAGGGCGTGGACTAGATTTGTTTGTTAATTATAAATTGAGTTTCTCATACACATCAGACACTGTATTTGTTCTCATGGAGCTCAGAGTCTAAGTGAGCCCCAGAGGCATTGTCTGAGCTACCATGTAGGGAGGAGAGATCCACAGGACTGACTTGAAGGCCCTAGACTATGATAGCCAGTAGAATCTAAAAGGTAGTTTTGAGGGAACAAATCTGAAAATGAAATTTGATGCAGGTAGTCCAATGAGGCATCATTCCAAAAGGACAAGGCGGAATCTAGGTATGAGCTCACAGATCTAGACCAGAGTTATCAGGCAGACAAAAGAGGCTTTGTGTTGGATGATTTGATGGAGAGCTTGGACAGGGGCTGGGCAGAGGGGCAGGGGGTTTATTCAGAACACTGAGCTATCTAGGCAGAACTCACCTTCTAATTAATGCAGAATAATCCTGGGGAAGAGCCTCTGAAATAAAGAGCAGACACAATCACAGAAAACTTGAAGGAAATGGTTTTATTACTTTTAAGTATGTCTTTGTTGTAGTGTCTAGGACATCAGTAAACCCTTAGGAATGGTCTTAAGAATAGGTGCCATGGATTTGTAATTAGAGCATAATGTGATTTCGTATTCTTTATTGCTTCTAACGTACTTTAAAATAGTTTTTCCCTACTCAGGTAAAATGTTTTTCCTTGCAATTGCATTTAGGCTGTTGCTTAGTTAAGCCTTTCTCTATGCGTTGTGAAAAATCAACTTTCTTTCTGTTAGTGCTATAATTACATGGTCACAAATCTCAGATTTCTAGAGTCCAAAATGAACCTTTCTTAGAAACATTCGTTTGTCACTCTACATTAGGAGAAATGACAACTTTTTCTTTTTCATTCTACACATTGTTAGTTACATCTGGGACTTTATCTCACTGGACTGAAAAGTTATACATCAGCAAGAACTAACGTATCAAAATAAATTTAGGAAGATCCTACGCTGAGTGTTGTGGGTCTGCTGAGAATATAAAGAGATTCAAAGAAAAGACCTGTCTTCTTAAGGAGGTGAACGAATTTCCTCAAATATATTTTAATATTTCTAGCACCTGGATGAGTCTTTGGTTACAGAAGAATGTTGCCAGTCACAATTAAATCTTTTTTAATCCTTTAAATTTGTCAGTTAATTGATGATGTGCCTTACAACTGAGGGTGTTTGGGAAATAAGAAAACATGGCTTTTAAGATTCTCTGATATTCTCATATTTCAGAGGTATCTGCTCTTTTGGATCTATCTAATTTCAGCCATATGTCTGATAAGCTTTCCCTTCTAACCCTAGTAAAATAATACGCTTCTATTCACTTCTTCTTTTGCCCTTTTTAAAAAGACTTTTGCTTGGCAACTTTATCCTTTTACAATTCCTTTTCCTGTTTCTGACATAAACCATTACCATTTTCCTTAAGCTCTTCAATCCCTCCTTGAGCCTTCACTGTCAAAAGATGACCTTTTGGTCTTGATAGAATAAAATGGGCTTGCTCAAATTTTCTCCAAACTATACTTTACCAATTTTTACTTCTATTAGTCCTGTCTAAGAAAATGCTCTTTTCATCCACTCCCATCTCTTTTGTGGCTTTGCCCCATTACTGACTCCCTTTTTCTATAACATCTTCCATTTTCTTTGTATTGATTCCTTCTCTTCAGATTCTGACTATAACTGACTTTCTCATATAACACAAAATTATGCAAAATAAATTTTTTTCAAAAGAAAAAAAAAAACCCTTGACCTACATATGTTCACAAGTTTACTTTCCTTCTTCTTATCTCTTAAAAATATCAAATTCACCATCACTGTTGACCACCTCAGTCCCTTAGTCATTCCTCAACGTATAGTAATCTGAATATACCTTTCCGTTGAAATTGCCCTCAGTGGTCAACAACTCTGCTCTGGTTACAACATCTAACGATCTTTTCTTAAAATTTATCCTTTTGACATGTATAGAATTTATAATGATGACTCCCCTCAGGCAACTGCTACTCCTATTTCTCATAATAATTTATTCTCAGCATCCTCAACATACTGTTTTGAATCTGTTCTAAATTGTTGGTATTTCCCAGGTTACCACATCATTCTTCATCTCATTTTGCTTTCTAATTTCCTTCCCACCCATTACTAACTCAGTATATCAAATCAACAGTGAACCCTCCTAATTCTACCTTAGAATGTCTTTTCCCGATCTATCCTCTTCTTTCCATTCTTATTACCAAATCTTCAGTTCAGTTTCTCATTGCCATAAAAAACATATTTGAATTCCTTAACCTGTCCTATTTCTAACCTGTCCTATTTCAAATCCTATTTCAAACTGATCTTTTCAGTGTATTCTCTTGATGCTTTCCGACCATTCTTGCCACTGTGTGTCATATATCATCTTCTGAATAATAATTTAAGGAATAAGATGTTGATGAAAAGCTTACTACTTGTATGTTTTGATCATTTTCTTTCTTCTGCTTTCAGTGCCTGTCTTTCCTTTATGGCCTGGTAAAATTCTACTCAGTTATAAATCCCTATACATGTGTCCTCTTCTTTGTGAAAACTTCCCTACTTTTGTGCTCAGGCAGAAATAATCCCTCCCTTCTCCATATCTCAGCTGTGGCTATTTAGCTTTTTTTTTTTTTTTTTTTTTTTGCGGTACGCGGGCCTCTCACTGTTGTGGCCTCTCCCGTTGCGGAGCACAGGCTCCGGACGCGCAGGCTCAGCGGCCATGGCTCACGGGCCCAGCCACTCTGCGGCATGTGGGATCTTCCCAGACCGGGGCATGAACCCGTGTCCCCTGCATCGGCAGGCGGACATTCAACTACCGCACACCAGGGAAGCCCTATTTAGCTTTTAAGTAACAGAAACATAGTCACATTAGATTAAATGGAGAGAGATTCCTGGGGAAAGAAAGATAAAGTGTCCTTCACATACATTAACCATTTGTATTAGTAATCTATTGCTGTGTAACAAATTAGCCCCAAATATAGTGACTTAAAACAATACATATTTACTATATCACAATTTCTGTGAGAAAAGAAACCTGGGCATGACCTACCTGGCTCTTCTACTTCATGGCTTAATGATTAATCTCCAAAATATACAAAGAGCTCATGCAGCTCAATATCAAAGAAAACAAGCAACCCAATCAAAAATGGGCAGAAGACCTAAATAGACATTTCTCCAAAGAAGACATACAGATGGCCAATAAACACATGAAAGGATGCTCAACATCACTAATCAATAGAGAAATGCAAATCAAAACCACAATGAGGTATCACCTCACACCAGTCAGGATGACCTTCATCACAAAATATAAAAACAATAAATGCTGCAGAGGGTGTGGAAAAAAGGGAACCCTCTTGCACTGTTGGTGGGAATGTAAATTGATACAGCCACTATGGAGAACAGTATGGATGTTCCTCTAAAAACCAAAAACAGAACTACCATATGACCCAGCAATCCCACTCCTGGGCATATACCCAGAGAAAACCATAATTCAAAAAGACACATGCACTCCAATGTTCACTGAAGCACTATTTACAATAGCCAGGTCATGGAAACAACCTAAACGTCCATCAACACAGGAATGGATAAAGAAGATGTGGTACATATATACAAGGGAATATTACTCAGTCATAAAAAGGAACGAAATTGGGTCATTTGCAGAGATGTGGATGGACCTAGAGACTGTCAAACAGAGTGAAGTAAGTCAGAAAGAGAAAAATAAACTAACCTACCTCCTCCTTGAAGCTTGCAGTGGTCATTCAACATAGATTTATAAAAAGTGTGTTGTATGTGAGCCAAAGAGATGGATATTGATGGCACTATGAATATGGTGGTTTCTGCTCCCCACGAATTCTGTCCACTTGGAAAGACACGTTGGTAAAGAGGTATAAAACATTGGTAGATGTATGGCATATTTATAGGAGAGATAATCAGAAATTATCTCTTTCCTTCAAGGTCTACAGTATATGTTTTTATTAGTTATAGAAATATTTGCCTTAAATTACTTGTTTTAGTTGTTTTTGTATTTGCCTCATTTCTTATATTAAGTAAATTCCTAAAGAGCATGTAACTGAATGAGATTGTTTCCTTCAACTCTCAGCTCAAGGGTCTTTTTCTAGTGTGCTTTCTCACACTTCCCACTTCATATGCCTCACATTCCCAAAGCATCTGGTTATATCTCCATTTGCTTCTCTATACTGTAAATACTTTACTTTATTGAGCTAAAATTGACATATAACATTGTATTAGTTTCAGGTGTACAACAGAAGGATTTAATATTTGTATATATTTCAAAATGATCACCACAGTAAGTCTAGTGAACATCGGTCACCATACATAGATACAATTTTTTTCTTGTAATGAGAACATTTCAGGTTTATTCTCTTAGCAACTTTCAAATATGCAACATAGCATAATTAACTATCATGATGTTACTGTATATTATATCCGCATGACTTATTTATTTTATAACTGGAAGTTCGTACCCCACTTTCAGCAATTTTGTCCATCCTCTAGCCACTATGTCTGGACCACCAATCTGTTCTCTGTATCTATGAGCTTAGTGTTTTTTGTTTTTTCACTCCACACATAAATGAGATCATATGGCATCTTTCTCTGTCTGACTTAATTTCACTTAGCATAATACCCTCTAGGTCCATCCATGTTGTTGCAAATTACAAGATTTTATTTTATTTTTTATAGCTGGGTAATGTTCCTGTGTGTGTATGTATTTATCCATTCACCTATTGATGGATACACTTAGGTTGCTTCCATATCTTAGCTATTGAAAATAATTTTGAAAGGAACATTGGTGTGCATATATCTTGTCTAATTAGTGATTTTTTTCTTCAGATAAATACCCAGGAGTGAAATTTCTGGATATGATAGTTCTATTTTTAATCTTTTGAGAAACCTCCATACTGTTTTCCATAGTGGCTGCACCAGTTTAAATTCCTACCAATAGTGCACAGGGTTCTCCCTTCTCTACATCCTCACCAACACTTATTTCTTGTCTTTTTTTTTTTTTTAATAGATCTTTATTGAAGTATAATTGCTTCACAATACCATGTTAGTTTCTGTTGCACAGCAAAGCGAATCAGCCATATGCATACTCATGACCCCATATCCCTGCCCTCTTGAGCCTCCCTCGCATCCTCCCTATCCCACCCCTCTAGGTCATTGCAAAGCACTGAGCCGATCTCCCTGTGCTATGCTGTTGCTTCCCATCAGCCAACTATTTTACATTCGGTAGTGTATATATGTCGATGCTGCTCTCACTTCGCCCCAGCTTTGTCCTCCCACCCCATGTCATCAAGTCCGTTCTCTATGTCTGCCTCTTTATTCCTGACCTGCAACTAGGTTCATCAGTACCATCTTTTTTTTTTTCTAGATTCCATATATATGCGTTAGCATGCAGGATTTGTTTTTCTCTTTCTGACTTACTTCACTCTGTATGACAGACTCTAGGTCTATCCACCTCACTACAAATAACTCAATTTCATTTCTTTTTATGGCTGAGTAATATTCCATTGTATATATGTGCCACATCTTCTTTATCCATTCATCTGTTGGGGGACATTTAGGTTGGTTCCATGTCCTGGCTATTGTAAATGGTGCTTCAGTGAACATTGTGATGCATGTCTCTTTTTGAATTATGGTTTTCTCAGGGTATATGCCCAGTAGTGGGGTTGCTGGGTTATATGGTAGTTCTATTTTTAGTTTTTTAAGGAACCTCCATACTGTTTTCCATAGTGGTTGTATCAATTTACATTCCCACCAACAGTGCAAGAGGGTCCCCTTTTCTCCCCGCCCTCTCCAGCATTTATTGTTCGTAGATTTTTGATGATGGCCACTCTGACCGGCGAGAAGTGATATCTCATTGTAGTTTTGATTTGCATTTCTCTAATAATTAATGATGTTGAGCATCTTTTCATGTGCCTCTTTGCCATCTGTATGTCTTCCTTGGTGAAATGTCCATTTAGGTCTTCTGCCCATTTTTTAACTGGATTGTTTGTTTTTTTGATATTGAGCTCCATGAGCTGTTTGTATATTTTTCAGATTAATCCTTTGTCTGTTGTTTCATTTGCAAATATTTTCTCCCACTCTGAGTGTTGTCTTTTTGTCTTGTTTATGGTTTCCTTTGCTGTGCAAAAGCTTTTAAGTTTAATTAAGTCCCATTTGTTTATTTTTGTTTTCATTTTTGTTACTCTAGGAGGGGGGGTCAAAAAAGATCTTGCTGTGGTTTATGTCAAAGAGTGTTTTTCCTATGTTCTCCTCTAAAAGTTTTATAGTGTCTGGTCTTACATGTAAGTCTTTAATCCATTTGGAGTTTATTTTTGTGTATGGTGTTAGGTAGTGTTCTAATTTCATTCTTTTCCATGTAGCTGTCCAGTTTTCCCAGCACCACTTATTGAAGAGGCTGTCTTTTCTCCAGTGTATGTTCTTGCCTCCTTTGTCATAAATTAGGTGCCCATATGGGCATGGGTTTATCTCTGGGCATTCTATCCCGTACCATTGATCTATATTTCTTTTCTTGTGCCAGTACCATACTGTTCTGATTACTGTAACTTTGTGGTATAGTTTGAAGTCGGGGAGCCTGATTCCTCCAACTCCTTTCTCCAGATTGCTTTGGCTATTCAGGTTCTTCTGTGTTTCCATACGAATTGTAAGATTTTTTGTTTTAATTCTGTGAAGAATGTCATTGGTAGTTTGATAGGGATTGCATTGAATCTGTAGATTACTTTGGGTAGTATAGTCATTTTGACAATATTGATTCTTCCAATCCAAGAACATGGTATATTTCTCCCTCTGTTTATGTCATCTTTGATTTCTTTCATCACTGTTTTATAGTTTTGTGAGTACAAGCCTTTTGCCTCCTTGGGCAGGTTTATTCCTAGGTATTTTATTCTTTTTGTTGCAGTGGTAAATGGGAGTGTTTCCTTAATTTCTCTTTCTGATTTTTCATCGTTGGTGTGTAGAAATGCCAGAGATTTCTGTGCATTAATTTTGTATCCTGCAACCTTACGAAATTCATTGATTAGTTCTAATAGTTTTCTGGTGACATCTTTAGAATTTTCTATGTATAGTATCATGTCATTGGCAAACAGTGACAGTTTTACTTCTTCTTTTCCAATTTGTATTCCTTTTATTTCTTTTTCTTCTCTGGCTGCTGTGGCTAGGACTTCCAAAACTATGTTGAATAAGAGTGGGAAGAGTGGACATCCTTGTCTTGTTCCTGATCTTAGTGGAAATACTTTCAGTTTTTCCATTGAGTATGATGCTTGCTGTGGGTTTGTCATATATGGCCTTTATTATGTTGAGGTAGGTTCCCTCTATGCCTATTTTCTGGAGAGTTTTTATCATAAATGAGTGTTCAATTTTGTCAAAAGCTTTTTCTGCATCTCCTGAGATGATCATATGGTTTTTATTCCTTAATTTGTTAAAGTGATGTATCACATTGATCGATTTGCATATATTGAAGAATCCTTGCATCCCTGGGATAAATCCCACTTGATCATGGTGTATGATCCTTTTAACGTGCTGTTGGATTCTGTTTGCTAGTATTTTGTTGAGGATTTTTGCATCTATGTTCATCAGTGATATTGGTCTATAATTTTTTTTGTGTGTGATATCTTTTTTCTGGTTTCGGTATCAGGGTGATGGTGGCTTCGTAGAATGAATTTGGGAGTGTTTCTCTCTCTGCAGTTTTTTGGAAGAGTTTGAGAAGGATCAGTGTTAGCTCTTCTCTAAATGTTTGATAGAATTCGCCTGTGAAGCCATCTGGTCCTGGACTTCTGTTTGTTGGAAGATTTTAAATTACGGTTTCAATTTCATTACTTGTGATAGGTCTGTTTATATTTTCTAATTCTTCCTGGTTCAGTCTTGGAAAATTGTACCTTTCCAAAACTTTGTCCATTTCTTCCGGGTTGTCCATTTTATTGGCATATAGTTTTTTGTAGTAGTCTCTTATAATCCTTTGTATTTCTGCAGTGTCAGTTGTGATTTCTCCTTTTGCATTTCTAATTTTATTGATTTGCATCCTTTCCCTTTTTTTCTTGATGAGTCTGGCTAACGGTTTATCAATTTTGTTTATCTTCTCAAAGAACCAGCTTTTAGTTTTATTGGTCTTTGCTGTTGTTTCTTCATTTCTGTTTCATTTATTTCTGCTCTGATTTTTATGATTTCTTTCCTCTACTGACTTTGGGTTTTCTTCGTTCTTCTTTCTCTAGTTATTTTCAGTGTAGGGTTAGATTGTTTATTTGAGATTTTTCTTGTTTCTTGAAGTGAGATTGAATTGCTGTAAACTTTCCTCTTAGAACTGCTTTTGTTGCATCTCATAGGTTTTGGGTTGTCATTGTCATTTGTTTCTATGTATTTTTAAATTTCTTCTTTGATTTATTGAGTGATCTCTTGCTTATGTAGTAGCGCACTGTTTAGCCTCCATGTACTTGTGTTTTTTTACAGTTTTTTTCCTGTAATTGATTTCCAATCTCATAGCGTTGTGGTCAGAAAAGATCCTTGATACAATTTCAAATTTCTTAAATTTTCCGAGGCTTGATTTGTGACCCAAGAGTTGATCTACCCTGGAGAATTTTCCATGTGCGTTTCAGAAGAAAGTGTATTCTACAACTTTTGGGTGGAATGTGCTATAAATATCAATTAGATCTATCTGATCTGTTGTGTCATTTAAAGCTTGTGTTTCCTTATTTATTTTTTGCTTGGTTGATCTGTCCATTGGTGTAAGTGGGGTGTTAAAGTCGTCTACTATTATTGTGTTACTGTCAGTTTCTCCTTTCATGGTTATTAACATTTTGCCTTATGCATTGAGGTGCTCTTATGTGGGTGCATAAACTTTTATAATTGTTATATCTTCTTGGATCGATCCTTTGATCATTATGTAGTGTCCCTCCTTATCTCCTTTAACAGTCTTTACTTGAAAGTCTATTTTATCTTATATGAGTATTGCTCCTCCAGCTTTCTTTTGATTTCCATTTGCATGGAGTATCTTTTTCCATCTCTTCACTTTCAGTCTGTATGTGTCCCTAGGTCTGAAGTGGATCTCTTGTAGATAGCATGTATATGGGTCTTGTTTTTGGATCCTTTCAGGCAGTATGTGTCTTTTGGTTGGGGCACTTAATCCATTTACCTTCAAGGTTATTATCGATATGTATGTTCCTATTATCATTTTCTTAATGGTTTCAGGTTTGTTTTTGTGGGTCTTTTTCTTCTTTTGTGTTTCCCACTTAGAGAAGTTTGTTTAGCATTTGTTGCAAAGCTGGTTTAGTGGTGCTGAATTCTCTTAGCTTTTGCTTGTCTGAAAAGCTTTTGACTTCTCCATTGAATGTGAATGAGATCCTTGCTGGGTAGAGGAATCTTGGTTGTAGGTTTTTCTCTTTCATCACTTTAAGTATATCCTGCCACTCCCTTCTGGCCTGCAGAATTTCCACTGAAAACTCAGCTGGTAACCTTATGTGGATTCCTTTGTATGTTATTTTTTGCTTTTCCCTTTCTGCTTTTAATATTTTTTCTCTGATTTTAATTTTTGTTAGTTTGATTAATATGTCTTTTTGTGTTTTTCCTAGGGTTTATCCAATATGGGACTCTCTATCTTCCTGGACTTGGGTGACTATTTCCTTTCCCATGTTAGGGAAGTTTTCCACTATAATCTCTTCAAATATTTTCTCAGTCCCTTTCTTTTTCTCTTCTTCTTCTGGGACCCCTATGATTCAAATGTTGGTGTGTTTAGTGTTGTCCCAGAGGTCTCTGGGATTGTTTTCAATTCTTTTCATTCTTTTTTCTTTATTCTGCTCCTCAACAGTTATTTCCACCATTTTGTGTTCCAGCTCACTTATCCGTTCTTCTGCCTCCGTTATTCTGTTATTGATTCCTTCTAGTGTATTTTTCATTTCAGTTATTGTATTGTTCATTTCTGTTTGTTCTTTAGTTCTTCTAGATCTTTGTTAAACATTTCTTATATTTTCTCAGTCTGTGCTTCCATTCTATTTCCGAGATTCTGGATCATCTTTGTTATCATTACTCTGAATTCTTTTTCAGGTAGATTGCCTCCTTCCTCTTCATTTATTTGGTCTTGTAGGTTTTTACCTTGCTCCTTCATCATCTGTGACATATTTTCGTGCCATCTCATTTTTTTTTTTTTTTTTAGGAGTGGGATTGTGTTCCTGTTTTACTGGTTGTTTGGCTTGAGGCTTCCAACAGTGGAGTCTGTAGGCTATTGGGTATAGCTGGGTCTTGGTGCTGAGATGAGGACCTCTGTGACCTCACTCCGATGAATATTCCCTGGGGTCTGAGGTTCTCTGTTAGTCCAGTGGTTTGGACTTCGAGCTCCCACTGCAGGAGCTTCTGCCTGACTCTGGGCTCGCCAACCAAGTTCTCGGGAGCCACCTGGGGTGGCAAAGAAAAAAAAAAAAGAGAACAATAACAAAGTAAAAAATAAAATTAGATTAGGAAACTAACAGGTATGTTAGAAAGAATGTAAAAATAAAAATTTAGATGAATCAACAATGGAAGATACTTCAGTACCACAATAGTAAAAAAAAAAAAGAGGAGGGAAAAGAAAAAAAAAAAGAAAAAGGGTTGGGGGAAAGGCCTTGGCTGTGGAGAGCAGGGCCTAAGCAAGGGCAAGGTTGGGGGGGTGGGTGGGGCCTATTCTCAGGACCCACAGGGCTGGAAAAGACCCTGGGGGCTGTGGGGGGTGGGGCTTAGTCTCAAGAAACAGAAGGGGCCCAGCTGTGCCCCCACGCCTGGTCTCAGAGGGCAGGGAACCTCACCTGGGAGCCCAGCTCCTCTACTGCTCCTCTGGTCTGGGGTTTGGGAGGGCCCCTCCCACCTGCCTCTCCTGATCTCCCCAGCCTCCCTCCTATGCCCCCAGGAACCACGTGGCTTGGAGGGGGCTTTGTATTGCAGGGAACCAGCCTGGGAGCTCAGCAGGCTTCCCAGCCCCAGTGGGCCAGGTGATCACCCTCTGCCCCTCTCCCACTCTTCTGGGAGACTCCCTCCAACCTGCCTCTCCTGATCTCCCTGGCCTCATGGGCACTGATCTTGTCAGCCTCCACTTCTCCTCCACCTCAGTCCCCCTACATCCTACCGGTTCACTCTGGGTGCCTCCTGTCTCCTTGGGTGTCAGAGTGCCCCTCTTGTCTTTTTTATAATAGCCATTCTATCAGGTGCGAGGTGATATCACATTGTGGTCTTGATTTGCATTTCCCTGATGTTTAGTGATGCTGAGCATCTTTTCATATACCTGTTGGCCATCTGTATGTCTTCTTTGGAAAATTATGTATTCAGGTCCTCTGCCCATTTTTTAATCAGATTGTTTTTTTCGCTATTGGTAGTTGTATGAGTTCTTTTATGTATTTTGGATATTAGCCCCTTACCAGATATATTATTTGCAAATATTTTCTCCCATTCAGGAGGTTGGCTTTTCATTTTGTTGATGGAGACTATAAATTCTTTATGGAAAAGAATTACATTTTTTATATTTAACCTTAAACCTTTTGGTACTATACTAGGTCTTGGCTACTGAAAATGTGAGTCTTAGACTGACCACATTGGCATCACCTCTAAGTTTGTTAGGAATACAGGATCTCAGGGCTCACCTTAGATCTATTGAATCAGAATATTTTACCGTTTTCTCCTGATGAATGTGTGCACCTAAAATTTAATTAACACAGTGCTGGGGGATATAGTGTACCATAGCACAAGGTTTCTCAAATGTAATTAAAGGATCATCAGTAGTAGAATCATTGAATTTGGGTTAGGGTGATTGTTTGGTAGTGGTGGCAGTAATGATTGGTGGTGGCTTATGAGTTTGTAAAAATTCACTTTCTTTGGCCTCATCTCAGAATCTGCTAAAAATGATAGCGTTCATGTTTCTGTATTTTTTTTTTTTTTTTTTTTTGCGGGACGCGGGCCTCTCACTGTTGTGGCCTCTCCCATTGCAGAGCACAGGCTCCGGACGCGCAGGCTCAGCAGCCATGGCTCACGGGCCCAGCCGCTACGCGGCATGTGGGATCTTCCAGGACTGGGGCACGAACCCGTGTCCCCTGCATCGGCAGGCGGACTCTCAACCACTGCGCCACCAGGGAAGCCCCATGTTTCTGTATTTTTAACAAGTTCTTCAAGTGATTCTTATTCTAATAGAAGTTTAAGAAGAGTCTGGGTGAACTGTCCAACCTCCTTTATAATATGGGATAATGATAGTACCCATCTATTTGACTTACAGAGCTGCTAGAAGGGTTGCATTAGAACATGTATGCACAGTGCTTAGCACACTCCTTGATGCCCAGTAATCATATGGTGATATTAGCTGCTAATAGCTGGAACACATACTTGTTGTTCAATGAATGCATGTCTGCCTTATAAAGTTGCTGGCAATGCAAAGATTATTTTCACTTTCTTTATCATCTTCTTATTTACTCCTTTGCCCAAAATATATTTTGTTATTTTTTTTCTTCCTCTTTTTCTTCCCTAAGACTTTTCTTTTTATGTATCCTTTGTAATATCCTCCATAGTGTTTAGTATGAAGAAGTTTCTTGATAAACTTGGTTGCATGATAACATTTGCTGACTTTAGTAATGAGATATGAAGGAGCAGCAGGGCAGAGAAAGAAAATACTGTGACCCTGAGAGCAGAAGTGTAAGGAAGACAATATATAGATAATAAAGAAGCATGCTTTTGTAGCCAGTTTGAAGAGGTAGCCACAAATCAGTAGGCTCTTGGAGTCAAGGTAAAGTGGACGCAGCATTTTTGTAGTCACCTAGTCATGGAAACTAACAGTCTGGACTGAACTTAAAATCTTCTGACTCGAGTGTGCTTCCAACTATATTTTTCCTAAATTATTTTCAAAGGTCATGTATTTTAGGTCCTCAGACTTTCATATCATTAAATGTTTAGTTGGTATAAAAGTCAAGGTTTCCACATGGAAAGAAGTTGTGTGCCACAGAGAAGGAAAAGTGCAAGGTATGTTTTAGCAGAAATTGTAAAGTAATTTTACTAGAGCAGAAGGTTCAAAGTTAAGAGTAGATTGATTTAAAACAGGTTGGTTTGTATCACATCCTTATCTAAATACATTTGAATAGGTTAATCTTGTATTTGTAAGAAAATCTGAACTCTCTCCTATCCCAACAAGGCCTTCTGGATGGGCTTCTGCCTACATTTCCAACCTCATGTCTTAGCACCAATTCCCTAGTTCACTACTCTAGCCAGATCTCCTTTCCAAGCCTTGGGCAGACCATGTGGAAGTTACTCAATAGATACTTATTAAATTAACTGATTGCATGGATAAGTAAATGCATGATAAATGGATGAATGTTATGTAAAATGAATGAAGAGTGTTTGCTTTGTTTTTTAAATATTCACTTATTTATTTATTGCTGCACCTTGCAGCATGTGAGATCTTAGTTCCCCAACCAGGGATCGAACCCATGCCCCCTGTAGTGGAAGTGTGGAGTCCTAACCACTGGACCTCAAGGAAATTCCCTGTTTTGCTTTATTTTTCCTTTAACTAAATCTATGTCTACAGAATTGAATTTGAATAAAATTGAAAATAAAAACATTTGCTAGTATAAATAGTGATATTGATAGAATGGGAAAGCTTTGTCTGTAAGACTATATCATTTTCCCTGTAACCAAGTCCCCTTTTATGAATCTGAGCTTTGGTTTCTCATTCTATAAAAATAAATCTACTTTATTTAGTTAATCAGTTTCCTTCCAAAAGAAACATTTGCTTGTTTCAGTTATTCCTTGTTATTTTTGATTGAAACTCAGCTAATTTTCAAGAGTATCTAGATCTATACCTAAATGCATTTCAATTGGATATTTTTAATTAATTTGTGTAAAAAGGAGGAAGAAACTTTTTTCTAACTAAATTCATGGAAGGTTTGAATTGACAATTAGAAAGTTATTTTAGTATTCTTCAGTTATTTAATTAGCAGCCTCTATACTGGCAACCTCAAATTGTTAAACATGGAGATTTAAGCTGCAAAAAAAGGTCTGGTTTTAGCTTTGAATGAATCCAGAAATATCAACAAAGTTTTTTTTTTTTTTTTTTTTTTTTACCACAAGCAGATACTTTATCAGAGCCCATTCTATTGGACTGCCCTTTCTTCTTACCTTATACATTAATTCTTCTGGTAGATGACCTGGTTTGGAAACAACGTAAATAAAAATAATCTTTATGCTTGTTGGATCAGCTCTTTATAAACAGATGATTATGTAAGCACAACAGGGCATGCATTGCTAAACTTTAAGCTAACTGTGGCAAGTCTCTAGAACTTACGTTGTGCCAAAGGCAGCTGGCCCATGGCAAGGGTATTTTTATCCACAGAGAAGTATATCTACAGAAAATGTTCACATGTCACTGAAAACTTTGTTTTGTGCTGCTGTCCTACAGTTGGACACCACAAATACAAATTAGGAGACTCTGTAAACCAGATGTTCTGACTCTGTGGTAGTATTTAGTGGTCTGTGGATGAATGTTTGAGGGTCCTGGAAACCTCTGCAATTGTATACTGAACTTTGGTATAATTAGAATATGCACTTTCTTGGAAGGGAGTCTATAATTATTATCAGATTCTCCAATATCTTAAATATCTCTGCAATTGCTTCTGTGTCAAATGTGGTTTACTTGACTATACTCCTCACTAGACTCTAATCACCATCAAACACAAGGCTTACTCATTGTTAAAACCCTGGTGCCAAGCTTAGTGCTTAGTACTGAAAAAGGCACTCAGTGTTAATGAATAAGTGAATAAATGACTGTATGGTTGAGAGAACAAACAAACGGACTGTATCATCTGTTGCTAGCATCTAGTGTCTTGTTATGATGGTATGGCCCTTCCATTCCATTTTTTCACTGGCTTGGGGAATGACTGTCTTCAGATTGGTTTTACTGCCAGAGTCCATTTAATAGGGTGTTTGTGCTCCTAAAATTTCTATAACAGAGCTAAGAATAACTTTTAGCATATTGTATAACAAAACCATTTAAATTCTTGTTCTTATGAGAATTAACAAAGCTGATAAAGTTTTCCAAAGATATCTTCCCCCCAAAATTGTTATTATATTTTTTTACCATGCAACCCATCATTAAGTTGATATCTGATTTGTTGTTTATTATATCAGTTAAGGTAGTTTACATGTGGGCTATCTTTCAGACTTCAGGGATCTGGTCCTCTCCTCCTCTATGACACATTTGTAAAACACATGATGAAAACATGTAATATAATTAAAGCAAAATATTCCCGACATTCATTATTTAATTGATAGCCCATAAATTTAGTGAGGACTTGATAAGGGGACTAACTGGGAACTAAAGTGCATTCTTGTGTTTATCTCTATATTCAACTCAATAAATATTTGTAAAGCAATATTTGATACCAAACTATTTTGCCAGTTCAACAAAAACTTTGTGAGTCTGATGGGAGAAGGGTGTGTGTGTGTGCAGGGGAAAGGAAGGTGGTTCAGAGTGAACACTTCTGATTGGAACCAGGCTCATATCTGGTCTTGGAGGATTTCAGTGGTACATCAATTTCTTTACGGTGAGAAAAGGGAGAACTCGTCATCTTTCAAACCTAATTTTGCTGTGTTCTCTTTATTAGAGACAAGTCACTAGGTTCAGCTCATGCATCAGGATGTGAATACCAGAAGATAGGGATCACTGGGGGCCATTTTAGATGCTGCCTGCCACATTGACCAAATTCCCTTGCTCTCTGCTCTTATATCTCCCCTTGTAGGACTTCAGTGATTGTAATATTACATGAATGGAAAGATGGATTGAGGCAGAGGCACTAGGTTGGGGTCTTGTTCCTGGGGTCCTCATTTGTATAGTTTTTCATAATGGCTCTCTCCTCCCTTGACTATGAGCTCCATGAAGACTAATGTCTTGTCCTGCTAATCCCTGCCCCTCCCCCTCCCCCAGCATATACACTATTATATTCCCAGACCCTCTCAGAGTTAATGGCACTCACAGGAATATAATATTTAATGAATAAATGATTGTATTGTCCCCAGAAAATATTAGCCTTGAATACAAATCTCTGCTGGAGGCAGAAATCTGTACTAAATCAAAAGCCAAGATAAAGAAAGTTCCGTAACCCATTAGAATTCTTTGGTGCCTTACGTCATTACACATCAGACACCCCATGTAGCATATGTTCACATACCAAAAATCATTATAAGCATGACATTTATGCTTAAGAAACACGCAGACTCTTGGGAGCAAGGATAGACTGCTATTTAATCATTCACCCACTCATCAATCAGTGCAGAAATTTTGAAGATGTTATGTGTTTTGAGGTTTAGTCAATGCTTTATGTAGTCTGCAGTTAAATGTGCAAAATGTTCCCTGAGGCAAAAGAACTTATTATCTAATCATTGAATTAAGACTAATGTATGAAAAGACAATGTTGTGTATACATTTCAAGTGTCAAATGAATAGGAAGGACAGAAAGGTGAAAGATGGAAGGGAATTTTCCATTGAACTGATCGAGGAAGGCTTTACAGTAGTTCTGGTATCTTATCCATATCTTTAAGGATGGTGAAGATTTAGATGGCTAAGGAGGGCAGGGGAGCAAGAGCCTTTTTTAAAGAAAATCCTGTGAACAGCAAAGGAGCTGACGTAGGAAAGCTCGATAAATTTTAGAGGAATAATGAGAAAAAAAATGCTTAAAGGAGATGCAGTAGCATTAAGGTTCTTCTTAATGGTTTTATTTTGAAAGGCAGAAACCATCTTAATGGTTTCTTCTTACTGGTTTTATTTTGAAAGGCAGAAACTTAATGGTCATGAAAAAAAAATTTGTTTTAAAGATCTTTAACTCTGGCCTGTCTCTAAGGTGCAGGGGATAATAAGGCTAATCCTAGGTAAAATTTGGTAGAAGTCCCTATATCCCTAGTATGTTTCTTTCTTTTTTTTTTTTAATTAATTTATTTATTTTTGGCTGCGTTTGGGCCTCGTTGTGCACGGGCTTTCTTTAGTTGCGGAGAAGGGGCCTGCTCTTCGTCGCGCTGAGCAGGCTTCTCATTGCAGTGGCTTCTCTTGCTGCCGAGCATGGGCTCTAGGTGCACGGGCTTCAGTAGTTGCAGCATGCGCGCTCAGTAGTTGTGGCGCATGAGCTTAGTTGCTCCACGGCATGTGGGATCTTCCCGGACCAGGGCACGAACCCGTGTCCCCTGCATTGGCAGGCGGATTCTCAACCACTGTGCCACCAGGGAAGCCCCCTAGTATGTTTCTGAATTAAGATCATGTTAAATTATTCTCCGTATCACCCTACTAAAGATCTTTTGATTCAAAATTATTTTTTTCTCCCTCTTTTCCTCAGATTTCAGCTATTTGAGAAAGCAGATCACAACAAATTCAGACTGAGGTGTGAATGACTGATATTTCTAAAACTTTTCTGAGGTATTTAAATTAAAAAAAGAAAAACAACAAAACATCCCAGGAGAGGGATTATGCCATTTATTACTTTGGGAAAAATGAAAGTTTGCCTTGTATTCTGCAGGTTTGGAAAGCAAGCCAATGTGTGTGTATCCACCTCTTTTAGATTTTTATTTAGTTTCCTCAAAGGGACCTCATTGCAATTTCTGCCCAGTCCACATATCATACCAGCTCCATTCAGTTGAAACCAACTGTGCTTCCTTCATTGCAACTTTTACAGACCCCTATCCTGACCCAGAGCCAGGACTGGACTGGTTTGTTTCTTAATGAATTGGGGAACAGCGTCTTGGAGGGTATATTAATCTGCCAGGACTGCCACAAAAGAAAACACCACAGACTGGGTGACTTAAACAACAGAATTTTTTTTTCGAAGAGTTCTGGGGGCTGAAAGTCCAAGATCACGTTACCAGCAGGATTGGTTTCTCCTGAGGCCTCTCTCCTTGGCTTGCAGACAAGTCCCTTTTCACTCTGTCCTCGTGTGGCTTTTTTTCTGTGTGTTTGTATTTTTGGTGTTTCTTCATCTTCTCATGAGGACACTAGTCATATGAGATTAGGGTCCCACCTTCGTGACCTTGCTTAACCTTTATTACCTCTTTAAAGACCCTACCTCCAAATACAGTCACATTGGGGGTTAGAGTTTCAACATATGAATTTTGGGGAGATACAATTCAGTCCATAACAGATGGATACCTTTCACTAGGTAACTTCACAAGGAAGAATCTTAAGGTTATACTGTGTAGTAGCGTAAAGAAGTACTGAGACAAGACACAACGTTTTTCAGTTTAATACATATTTATTGCACACTTTTTGGGGACTGAGTACTAGGCTAGGCCTTAAATATTCAAAGGCAATGAAGACACTCTCATACCCCTTGCTTCCTCAATGTAACAGATGAAATGGAGCTGTAAGTACATAATTACAAGGTGTGAAGATTAATTTTATGTGTTAATTTGGCTGGGCCACAGTGCCTAGCTATTTGGTCAACCATGACTCTGGATGTTTCTGGGAAGGTGTTTTTGTGTGGGTGAGATTAACATTTAAATCCACAGACTTTGAGTAAAGCAGATTGCCCTCCATAATGTGGGTATGTCTCATCCAGTTAGTTGAGGTCTTAACAGAAGAAAGACTGACCTCCTGAGCAAGAAGGAATTCTGCCAGCAGACAGCCTTCTGACTTGAACTACAACACTGATTCCTATCCGGGTCTCCAGCCTGCTGCCCCACCTTGTAGATTTTGGACTTGCAGCTTTCATTGGTTGTATAAGCCAGTTCCTTAAAGTAAGTCTCTCTCTCTCTCTCTCTCTCTCTCTCTCTCTCTCTCTCTCT
>NW_021703783.1:65103160-65126694 GCF_005190385.1 Monodon monoceros
CCCCTCCCCCCCCCTCCCCCTCCCCCTCTCCCCCCCTCCCCCCCTCCCCCCCACACCCCCACCCCCCCTCCCCCCCGCCCCCCCTCCCCCCCGCTCCCCCTCCCCCCTCCCCCCTCCTCCCTCCCTCCACACACACAGACACACACACATTCTATTGGTTCTCTTTCTCTGGAAATCCCTGACTAATACACCAGGTAACCTTTAAGAGCAGAGTGTACTCTGTTCCTTCAGTCACCTGCCCTCCCCTCTATGGGCTTCACCTGTTCAGAGTGTGTCTTCTGCGGGATGTTGGTGCACAGGCAAGGAGCTAGAATGTCAGTTTAATTGAATTCTCTTCAGACCACTAGCCAGAATGAGCCCATGAGGCCTGGTTTTCATACTGTGTAGTTTGATTTTATGGTTAGGAATTTACAACTTTATAAAAAGCAGAATGAATAGATGATCAAACTATTCTTCTTTCCAATCGAATTGGGCTGGATGTAGGGCAGAGACTTCGCTGTGAGGGGCTAATAAGAATTGTGCACATGGATATGGTACAGCACCATTGGGAGGGGGCTTGTATGTTATACAGTGCAGGGCTGGGCCAGGGGTATGCAGTAGGCTCTGTGTAATTTTATTTCTAAAAGTAGCAGGTTTGTTAGTAGTCAGAGGCTCTGTATCTCTAGAGCACCTTTTTTGGTATCTCACTGATTTATAATCTTTTCTTGTTAGCTTCCTAACCTTGCCTGAAGGGGATCAGTGATAAGCATTATTAACTCCTTAGTAGCATCTAGGGATACTAAAATGCAGGGAAGAAGGTGACCTGCCGTATATCATGCTGCAGACCTGGGAGGGGATGCTGCTGCACAGAGCTGTCTTCTCATGTGTTCATTCTTTGAAGTCACTGCTGGGGTCTGAAAGGTTTTTCTTTTGTTCTGTGGGAAATCTCATTGTTGTCATTTGTGGTATGTAAGTAGAGGACAAAAAAGCTTCTTAATTAGTATATAAATGGATGTTCCATTTTTCATTCCTGAAATGGCATGTCAACCAGTGGAGAACTGTATTGACTTGAAACAAAATAAAAAAGGGCGCTTGAACATTGTGGTACATGACTCTTTTTGAATTATGGTTTTCTCTGGGTATATGCCCAGTAGCGGGATTGCTGGGTCGTATGGTAGTTCTATTTTTAGTTGTTTAATGAACCTCCATACTGTTCTCCATAGTGGCTGTATCAATTTACATTCCCACCAACAGTGCAGGAGGGTTCCCTTTTCTCCACACCCTCTCCAGCATTTATTGTTTGCAGGTTTTTTGACGATGGCCATTCTGACTAGTGTGAGGTGATATCTCATTGTAGTTTTGATTTGCATTTCTCTAATACTTAGCAATGTTGAGTCATCTTTTCATGTGTGTCTCGACCATCTGTATGTCTTTTGCCCATTTTTGGATTATGTTGTTTGGTTTTTTTGATATTGAGCTGCATGAGCTGTATGTAAATTTTGGAGACTTATCCCTTGTCGGTTGCATCATTTGCAAATATTTTCTCAGATTCTGTGGGTTGTCTTTACGTTTTGTTTATAGTTTTCTTTGTTGTGCAAAAGCTTCTGAGTTTAATTAGGTCCCATTTGTTTATTTTTGTTTTTATTTCCATTACTCTGGGAGACAGATTGAAAAAGATATTGCTGTGATTTATGTCAAAGAGTGCTCTTCCTATGTTTTCCTCTAAGAGTTTTATAGTATCCAATCTTATATTTAGGTCTTTAATACATTTTGAGTTTATCTTTGGGTGTGGTGTTAAAGAATGTCCTAATTTCATTCTTTTACCTGTAGCTGTCCCATTTTCCCAGCACCATTTATTGAAGAGACTGTCTTTCCTCCATTTTATAGTCTTGTTCCCTTTGTTGTAGATTAATTGGCCATAGGTGTGTGGGTTATTTCTCGGTTTTCTATCCTGTTCTATTGATACATATTTCTGTTTTTGTGCCAGTACTATACTATCTTGGTTACCATAGCTTTGTAATATAGTCTGAAGTCAGGGAGCCTGATTCCTCCAGCTCTGTTTTTTCCCCTCAAGACTGCTTTGGCTATTTGGGGTCTTTTGTGTCTCCATACAAATTTTAAGATTTTTTGTGCTAATTCTGTGAAAAATGCCATTGGTAATTTCATAGGGATTGCATTGAGTCTGTAGATTGCCTTGGGTATTATAGTTATTTTGACAGTATTGATTCTTCCAATCCAAGAACATGGTATATCCATCCATCTGTTTGTATTGTCTTCAATTTCTTTCATCAATGTTTTATAGTTTTCAGAATACAGGTCTTTGCCTCCTGAGGTAGATTTATTCTTAAGTATTTTATTCTTTTTGATGTGATGGCAACTGGGTTTGTTTCTTAAATTTCTCTTTCTGATCTTTCATTGTTAGTGTGTAGAAATGCAAAAGATTTCTGTGTATTAATTTTGTATCATGCAACTTTACTGAATTCATTGATGGGCTCTAAGAGTTTTCTGGTAACATCTTTAGGATTTTCTCTGTATAGTATCATGTCATCTGCAAACAGTGACAGTTCTACTTCTTCTTTTCCAGTTTGGATTCCTTTTATTTCTTTTTCTTCTCTGACTGTCGTGGCTAGGACTTCCAAAACTATGTTGAATAAAAGTGGCAAGAGTGGACATCCTTGTATTGTTCCTGATCTTAGAGGAAATGCTTTCAGCTTTTCATTGTTGAGTATGATGTTAGCTGTACGTTTGTCATACATGGCCTTATTATGTTGAGGTATGTTCCCTCTATGCCCACATTCTGGAGAGTTTTTATCATAATGAGTGCTGAATTTTGTCAATTTCAATAGATGCAGCTTTTTCTGCATCTATTGAGAGGATAGCATGGTTTTTATTTTTCAATTTGTTAATGTGGTATATCACACTGATTGATTTGTGGATATTGAAAAATCCTTGCATCCCTGGGATAAATCCCACTTGATCATGGTGTATGATCGTTTTAATGTATTGTTGGATTCAGATTGCTAGTATTTTGTTGAGGATTTTTGTGTCTATGTTCATCAGTGATATTGGCCTGTAGTTTTCTTTTTTGTGACATCTTTGTCTGGTTTTGGTATCAGGGTGATGGTGGCTTTGTAGAATGAACTTGGGAGTGTTTCTCTCTCTGCTATATTTTGGAAGAGTTTGAGAAGGGTGGGTGTTAGCTCTTCTCTTAATGTTTATTAGAATTCACCTGTGAAGCCGTCAGGTCCTGCTTTTGTTTGTTGGGAGTTTTTAAATCACAATTTCAATTTCAGTACTTGTGATTGGTCTGTTCATATTTTCTATTTCTTCCTGGTTCAGTCTTTGGAGATTGTATCTTTCTAAGAGTTTGTCCATTTCTTCCAGGTTGTCCATTTTATTGGCATAGAGTTGCTTGTAGTAGTCTCATATGATCTTTTGTATTTCTGTGGTGTCCATTGTAACATCTTCTTTTTCATTTCTATTTTTATTGATTTGAGCCCTCTCCCTTTTTTTCTTGATGAGTCTGGCTAAAGGTTTGTTAATTTTGTTTATCTTTTCAAAGAACCAGCTTTTAGTTCAATTGATCTTTGCTATTGTTTTCTTTGTTTCTATTTCATTTATTTCTGCTCTGATCTTTATGTTTTATTTCCTTTTGCTAACTTATGTTTTGCTTGTTCTTCTTTCTCTAGTTGCTTTTGGTGTAAGGTTAGGTTGTTAATTGGGATTTTTCTTGTTTTTCTGAGGTAAGATTGTATTGCTATAAACTTTCCTCTTAGAAATATTCTTGCTCCAGCCCATAGGTTTTGGATCATTGTGCTTTCATTTTCATTTGTCTCTGGGTATTTTTTGATTTCATCTTTGATTTTCTTCAGTGATCCATTAGTTGTTTAGTAGCATATTGTTTAGCCTCCACATGTTTGTGTTTTTTACAGTTTTTTTCTTGTAGTTGATTTCTAATCTCAGAGTGTTGTGGTCAGAAAAGATGCTTGATATGATTTCAGTTTTCTTAAATTTACTGAGGCTCACTCTGTGGCCCAGCGTATGATCAGTCCTGGAGAATGTTCCATGTGCACTTGAGAAGAATGAATGTGTATTCTGCTTCCTTTGGATGTAATGTTCTATAAATATCAATTAAGTCCATCTGGTCTGCTGTGCCATTTAAGGCCTATGTTTCCTTGTTGATTTTCTGTCTGGACGATCTGTCCACTGATGAAAGTGGGGTGTTAAAGTCCCCCGCTATTATTGTGTTACTGTTGATTGCTCCGTTTATGGCTGTTAGCTTTTGTCTTATATATTGAGGTGCTTCTATGTTGGTGCATATATATTTACAATTTTTATAGCTTCTTTTTTGGTTGATCTCTTGATCATTATGTAGTGTCCTTCTGAAGACAGCTTCTATTATTTTGTGATTATTGTTATTTATTGTTATTATTATGAGCTTTTCTCCTTTGATCTCTTTTCATATAATTTTTCATCCCCTCTGTCTTTTTTGGCAAAACCTAAAATGTAGACTGGAAGAGGGAAATGTTGTGGTCAATATAAAAGCTGGGGTCTGTGGTGTATCCCAGGGGTCAAAATTGATGTACCCAAAAGAGAATCATCTCTGCTTACTCTCCTGCAGATAAATGAAACAATAGCACCAAAAATAATGGAAGTTACCAATTATTAAGTGCTTATTCTGTGCACTTCAGTTTTACTTACAATGTTTTCTTTCTTAAGCTGGTAGGTGAGACTTCATTTTATTTTCCTTATACTTTTTTTTTAAAGATTTTTTTTTGATGTGGACCATTTTTTAAAGTCTTTACTGAATTTGTTACAACGTGGCTTCTGTTTTATGTTTTGGTTTTTTGGCTGCGAGGCATGTGGGATCTTACCTCCCCAACCAGGGATTGAACCCACACCCCCTGTGTTGGAAGGCAAAGTCTTAACCACTGGACCACCAGGGAAGTCCCCCATTTTCATTATACTTTTGAGTTACTTAACTATTTCATAATATTAAAAAGAGTTAAAAAGGGGGTGGGTGGGTAACTTCAGGACGATCATTAGGAGGATGAGATATACAAAGAAGAGGAAAAGAATGACCTGACTATCTAACTACCAGCATATCTAGTTAGAAGAAGCCATGGGATCATTGAAGAGAAGAGCTCAGGGAGAAGATAAATATCTGTTTCCCTTTTCCTGTTTGAGAGTCATAGATTCTTGCTTCTGCTTGTCCTTAAAGTACTCAGCAAAGGGGCGATTATAACAGCTAATGCCATATAGGAGATTTTTAACATACTGCGTTCCACAAGACAATATCCAATAATTAATAACTTGGCTACTGTACATGACAGCTGCTCTCCCTTCTTGGGGAGGGTGTTGGTTTTAAATGTGTAGGGTTGTTTTTTGGTTGTTACATTGAGAGGGGAGCAGTACTGTCATTTAGTGGGTAAAGACCAGGGAAACTCCATGTCCTACTGTTCAGCACTGCACAAAATGCCAAAGAGCTCCTCAGGTGGGGGTGAGGTGAGGGCAGGGGTGGAGATACTGGTAGAACTACCCTTCATCTGATACAAGAGTTGTGTGTGTGTGTGTGTGTCTGTGTATGAAACACAAGGATTTTATCACCTTAGAACTTTATTTTCTATCAGAATGACAGGAATATAAAGGAATAAAGGAAAAACTCTGTAAACTCAAGGAAATTATTACACTCCCTTCTACACTAAAGATGTGTACAACTAAATTTTATAGACTGGTTTCACATAGATTTTGTTCACCCTGACTTCTTGGTCTATCCCATAAGCTTGTAGTTTCTAGAGACCTAAATTTCACTCTTCCCTGTTCAAAAGAAAAGATAAAAACAGAAAAAAAAAAATCAAAGAAGACTATACACATAAACCATAAATTTATTGAAACCATGTAGATTTGATTTTATTAACCCCTCAATGACACTTTAAATTTTCTGCCATGCTAGCTTTTTACATAACAAATGATCTTATAGTACTAACATTTAGAGCAAGTGTTTAAAAACCGCTCTTTGAAATAAACAAGAGATATTTGAATTGGAAACTTTATCTCTTAAGTGTTGCCTGAAAGTGAGAGCTGTATGGTCGAAGAGTCTATTATTGTTACCAGAGAACTTTAAATCTGCAGAAAGAGAAATTTACATTCACTGTGGCTGCTACCATAGTGGCTGATTCTTAAATTATTTATGCAAGGAAGCAAATTGTTTTGTTCTTTACCTGAAATTAGGCCAATTGCATGCTTAACAAGGCTAAACTTTTTACTGAAAATTCAGCTTCATTTTCAAGCTCGTATTTTTTATCTTGTCACTAACTGTTCACACTGAGAGAGATGAATCATGAGCGCACAGCACAATGCTCTACCCAGACTCTTGAGAGAGTAATAACTAGAAGCTGTGATAGCAGATTCCATAAGCAAAATCTAACAGGTTCATACTGGGCTCGTAGGGCTATTAACGCGTCCTGAAGTTATACTGCTGAATAAACAAGCTTGGGACATTATTATTTTTGCTCAGCAGAATGTATTCTCAGTCAAAAAAAAATTGGAGGTTAAAAGACTGTCACCCAAAATCCATTTGCTACAAAACTAATGAACTTTATGTGCCAAAGAAAACTCAGACATATCAGAGTTGGGATTTGGTTTACTAAGGAAATAGAAAGGAACGTAGCCCCCAAGTGGTTTATAAGAAACATAAAATTTTAGAAAATTAAAATTATTTTGGACACTTATCACCAAGCCCAAAGCAAACCAATACATTGACAATTTTATATGTGCTAGGTATTATGCTCAGGGCTTTTTACATAAATTGTCTCATTTATTATTATCAACCCTCTTTGTGGTAGGTATGACTGTCCAGACTCAGACAGGAGTGATGGCTCAGCCATAGCCAACAGTTAATTGATCATGGAGTAGAAATGGATCTCTGAAGTTTTGGTACAATGGGCCTCTGACACCCAGCTTGAGAAATTTTCATTTCCACTATTTTCTGCAGTACAAAAAAAAAGTTTAATATCTTTTTTACTTTTGGTATTTCTTAGTATCATTAACAGGATATTAATTGGTACCAACAAGTACTTTCCTTGGTTACTCAAGCTGCAAGTATGGTTAGCTCTTTACCATAAACTGTGTAATCTCTTGACAATGTAATTTTGGCTAAGCTCATATCAGGAAACAAAATTCTCTTCAGAAAAGATAAAACAGAATTAGTCTCCCTGGGTATGATTGGGCAGTCCTTGCTTCATTTTTTCCTCTTATTTGCTTTCTATGCCAGCACCAAACAGTTTTCATTTCAGTGGCTTTCAAGTACACTTAAGTTGTATCTAAAGTAAAGCTACCTACTTTCATCCTTCTTTTGATTTTTTTGTTTCCCTCTGAATATTCTAAACCATTTTTGCTAAATTTATTCTTCTATGTTAAATTGAATTTTTCAAGTTTTAAAAATAAGGAAGTAAACAAATACACCTTAGGTTTATAACTGACATTACATTAAATTAATTTGGGGGAGAATTGGCTTTTTCATTACAGACCATCTCACCCAAGGACATGATATTTCCAATTGTTCAATTGTTCTCTCATCCTTCAATAAAAGTGTATAGATTTTTTTCACTCTTGCAAATTGAATATTTAATATCATTTCCATTTCTAACTAGCTATTGCCATTAGGAATATATTTTGTTAATGTATCTACCATCATCTTTATTATATTATTAAATATAGTACTTTTGCTAGAGACTCAGGAATATAGAAGAAGGAAGGATTCACTGAAGGAACTAACCTAAGCTTTGAGATATCATATATGACAGAGGAGGAATCTACTTTCAAGAAGTAGATTTTGGTCAAGAGTATTACATGTTTGCAAGAAGTGAAGGAAATTGGAGACTTAGAAAATAGGAATACGATCAGACAACCAGAGTGAAGTTTCCATAATATGTCAAATGCATGTGTTAAAGTGTTAATTGTTTTAAAAAATTCTATAAGAATTTTTAAAGTGGGATATGAAGATATGGAATGGCTGCTGGAGAGTGAGCTGTATCAATTGATGGGTTTTCTTTTGGGGACGGGTTCTTAGGTAGAAGGGTATGAATCTGTGGAGAGATGAGATTGAAGGTAGGAATGAGAGGAAATAACTGGGCAAGCAAACGCTTGAAGGACAAACTGTTGTCAAAATTTCTGTACTTATGCTTCATAAGTGTAAAATAATTTATATTAGGTGTGTCGTGTGATACCACCCTCTCAGTCCAACCTGTATATGATCTAACCTCAATTTTAAACTTGATTCTTCCTTTTGGAAGATACATCAGACATACTCATATTAGGTTCTTATATTAGTTCATTGATTATCTCTTGACCTATTCAGATTGATTTCAGTGGTGTTTTGCAAGAAAAAAATTTCATGCAGGTAACTATTTCTCACATACAGGAAGCCAAGTAATGCTTTGATCATATTTGAATTTTCTAATAAGTTGTTTCAGTGTCACCTGGGAGATTTCATTTAAACTACAGACCATCATCTTCACTTCCACGGGGCTTCTTAGGTTCCAGCATGTATTCTAGTGCATTACTGTGTACTATCTCATTTAAATTTCATAGCAATACTGTGAGAAAGATAATATTACTCTCCTTGTTTGATAGGAAAACGGAAATACAGAAAAGTTAAGTCGGGTGGTCAAGGATTCATAGCTAGTAAGTAGCAGAGCAGGCATCTGAACTGCTGAAGTCTGGTTCCAGTCAATCTGCTTTTCCTTTTTTTTTTAAATTTAATTTTATTTATTTTTTTATACAGCAGGTTCTTATTAGTCATCCATTTTATACACATCAGTGTATACATGTCAATTCCAATCTCCCAATTCATCACACACACACTCCCCCCAACTTTCCCCCCTTGGTGTCCATACGTTTTTTCTCTTCTTCTGTGTCTCAATTTCTGCTCTGCAAACGGGTTCATCTGTACCATTTTCTAGGTTCCACATATATGCGTTAGTATACGATATTTGTTTTTCTCTTTCTGACTTACTTCACTCTGTATGACAGTCTCTAGATGCATCCACATCTCTACAAATGACCCAATTTCGTTCCTCTTTATGGCTGAGTAATATTCCGTTGTATATATGTACCACATCTTCTTTATCCATTCGTCTGTCAATGGGAATTTAGGTTGCTTCCATGACCTGGCTATTGTAAATAGTGCTGCAGTGAATATTGGGGTGCATGTGTCTGTTTGAATTATGGTTTTCTCTGGGTATATGCCCAGTAGTGGGATTGCTGGGTCATATGGTAATTCTATGTTTAGTTTTTCAAGGAACCTCCGTACTGTTCTCCATAGTGGCTGTATCAATTTACATTCCCACCAACAGTGCAAGAGGGTTCCCTTTTCTCCACACCCTGTCCAACATTTGTTGTTGGTAGATTTTCTGATGATACCCATCCTAACCGGTGTGAGGTGATACCTCATTGTAGTTTTGATTTGCATTTCTCTAACAATTAGTGATGTTGAGCAGGTTTTCATGTGCCTCTTGGCCATCTGTATGTCTTCTTTGGAGAAATGTCTATTTGGGTCTTCTGCCTATTTTTGGATTGAGTTGTTAAGTTTTTTAATATTGAGCTGCATGAGCTGTTTATATATTTTGGAGATTAATCCTTTTTCCACTGATTTGTTTGCAAATATTTTCTCCCATTCTGAGGGCTGTCTTTTTGTCTTGTTTATGGTTTCCTTTGCTGTGCGAAAGCTTTTAAGTTTCATTAGGTCTCATTTGTTTATTTTTGTTTCCATTACTCTAGAAGGTGGATCAAAAAAGATCTTGCTGTGATTTATGTCAAGGAGTGTTCTTCCTATGTTTTCCTCTAAGAGTTTTATAGTGTCTAGTCTTATATTTATGTCTCTAATCCATTGTGAGTTTATTTTTGTGTATGGTGTTAGGGAGTGTTCTAATTTCATTCTTTTATGTGTAGCTCTCCAGTTTTCCCAGCACCACTTATTGAAGAGACTGTCTTTTCTCCATTGTGTATCCTTGCCTCCTTTGTCATACATTAGTGGACCATAGGTGCGTGGGTTTATCTCTGGGCTTTCTATCCTGTTCCATCGATCTATCTTTCTGTTTTTGTGCCAGAACCATATTGCCTTGATTACTGTAGCTTTGTTGTATAGTCTGAAGTCAGGGAGTCTGATTCCTCCAGCTCTGTTTTTTCCCCTCAAGACTGCTTTGGCTATTCAGGGTTTTTGGTGTCTCCATACAAATTTCAAGATTTTTTGTTCTCGTTCCGTAAAAAATGCCATTGGTAATTTGATAGGGATTGCATTGAATCTGTAGATTGCTTTGGGTAGTATCGTCATTTTCACAATATTGATTCTTCCAATCCAAGAACATGGTATATCTCTCCATCTGTTGGTATCATCTTTAATTCCTTTCATCAGTGTCTTATAGTTTTCTGCATACAGGTCTTTTGTCTCCCTAGGTAGGTTTATTCCTAGGTATTTTATTCTTTTTGTTGCCATGGTAAATGGGAGTGTTTTCTTAATTTCACTTTCAGAGTTTTCATCATTTGTGTATAGGAATGCAAGAGATTTCTGTGCATTAATTTTGTATCCTGCAACTTTATAAAATTAATTGATTAGCTTTAGTAGTTTTCTGGTGGCATCTTTAGGATTCTCTATGTATAGTATCATGTCATCTGCAAACAGTGACAGTTCTACTTCGTCTTTTCCAATTTGGATTCCTTTTATTTCTTTTTCTTCTCTGATTGCCATGGCCAGGACTTCCAAAACTATGTTGAATAATAGTGGTGAGAGTGGACATCCTTGTCTTGTTCCTGATCTTAGAGGAAATGCTTTCAGTTTTTCACCATTGAGAATGATGTTGGCTGTGAGTTTTTCGTATATGGCCTTTATTATGTTTAGGTAAGTTCCCTCTATGCCTGTTTTCTGGAGGGTTTTTATCATAAATAGGTGTTGAATTTTGTCAAAAGCTTTTTCTGCATCTATTGAGATGATCATATGGTTTTTATTCTTCAGTTTGTTAATATGGTGTATCACATTGATTGACTTGTGTATATTGAAGAATCCTTGCATTCCTGGGATAAACCCCACTTGATCATGGTGTATGATCCTTTTAATGTGCTGTTGGATTCTGTTTGCTAGTATTTTGTTGAGGATTTTTGCATCTATATTCATCAGTGATATTGGTCTGTAATTTTCTTTTTTTGTAGTGTCTTTGTCTGGTTTTGGTATCAGGTTGATGGTGGCTTCATAGAAGGAGTTTGGGAGTGTTTCTTCCTCTGCAAATTTTGGGAAGAGTTTGAGAAGGATGGGTGTTAGCTTTTCTCTACATGTTTGATAGAATTCACCTGTGAAGCCAACTGGTCCTGGACTTTTCTTTTTTGGAAGATTTTTAATCACAGTTTCAATTTCATTACTTGTGATTTGTTCGTTCATATTTTCTATTTCTTCCTGGTTCAGTCTTGGAAGGTTATAACTTTCTAAGAATTTGTCCATTTCTTCCAGCTTGTCCATTTTATTGGCATAGATTGGCTTGTAGTAGTATCTTAGAATGCTTTGTATTTCTGTGGTGTCTGTTGTAACTTCTCCTATTTCATTTCTAATTTTATTGATTTGAGTCCTTTCCCTTTTTTTTATGATCAGTCTGGCTAATGGTTTATCAATTTTATTTTCTCAAAGAACCAGCTTTTAGTTTTATTGATCTTGGCTATTGTTTCTCTTTCATTTATTTCAGCTCTGATCTTGATGATTTCTTTCCTTCTGCTAACTTTGCGTTTTGTTTGTTCTTCTTTCTCTAGTTTCTTTAGGTGTAACGTTTAGATTGTTTATTTGAGATTTTTCTTTTTTCTTGAGGTAGGCTTGTATAGCTATAAACTTCCCTCTTAGAACTGCTTTTGCTGCGTCCCATAGGTTTTGGATCATCGTGTTTTCATTGTCATTTGTCTCTAGGTATTTTTTGATTTCCGCTTTGATTTCTTCAGTGATCTCTTGGTTATTTAGTAACGTATTGTTTAACCTCCATGTGTTTGTGTTTTTTACATTTTTTTCCCTGTAATTGATTTCTAATCTCATAGCGTTGTTGTCAGAAAAGATGCTTGATATGATTTCAATTTTCTTAAATTTACTGAGGCTTGATTTGTGACCCAAGATGTGATGTATCCTGGAGAATGTTTCGTGCGCACTTGAGAAGAAAGTATAATCTGCTGGTTTTGGATGGAATGTCCTATAAATATCAATTAAATCTATCTTGTCTATTGTGTCATTTAAAGCTTGTGTGTCCTTATTAATTTTCTGTTTGGATGATCTGTCCATTGGTGTAAGTGAGATGTTAAAGTCCCCCACTATTATTGTGTTACTGTTGATTTCCTCTTTTAGAGCTGTTAGCAGTTCCCTTATGTACTGAGGTGCTCCTATGTTGGGTACATATATATTTATAATTGTTATATCTTTTTGGATTGATCCCTTGATCATTATGTAATGTCCTTCCTTGTCTCTTGGAACACTATTTTAAAGTCTATTTTATCTGATATGAGTATTGCTACTCTAGCTTTCTTTTGATTTCCATTTGCATGGAATATCTTTTTCTATCCCCTCACATTCAGTCTGTATGTGTCCCCTGGTCTGAAGTGGGTCTCTTGTAGACAGCATATGTATGGATCTTGTTTTTGTATCCATCCAGCAAGCCTGTGTCTTTTGGTTGGAGCATTTAATCCATTCACGTTTAAGGTAATTATTGATATGTATGTTCCTATGACCATTTTCCTAATTGTTTTTGGTTTGTTTTTGTAGGTCCTTTTCTTCTGTTATTTTTCCCACTTAGAGACATTCCTTTAGCATTTGTTGTAGAGCTGGTTTGTAGAATTCCCACTCTGTGGTGTCCTTATCCTGTGGGAGAATATTCTGTCCCAGTCCTTCTGAATACAGGAGTGGTCTTGCAAGTTTCTCTAGCCAGTGAAATATGGGTGAAAATGACTGTGTTAATTGCAGGCAGAAGTTTTAAGGGCCTGTGTGTAGTTTTCCATATTTTGTTTTTCTCTGCCAAAGATCATCAGTCTTCCACATAGAGACGTGAGTTCTGGGAAGAGACAACATGCAGCTGAGGTTTAAAATTCTTGACATATACATAGCTTGGGTGAAAATTGACCTTTGTTGGCATAACTCACTGAGATTTTGGGCCACTTGTTATCTAACTTATTCTAGCTGTTTCTGATTAATAAAGTGTTATAATTCATTGATGTAATTGTTTTAAATTAAAATTACTTTTTATGTCATTACTGAGAATATTTCTGAGATGACTCTAACTTAGGTGACCTAGTTTCTGAGTGTATTTCAGATTTTGTTCAGACCATTAAACAGGTTTTAAACCCGCAACCAATATTGTCAAGATGATGAAATAGCCTGAAGGGACATGTTTATATTGTTTTTCATTTCTAGTGTCTTAGAGTCTTAGTTTACCAAAGAGACTTTAGATTGAGCTACTTCATTTTCATGTTTGTTTCTGATATGAGATAAAATTCATGGTTGATAAAGTTTTGTATAAAAATGTAAGTGCATTTACACATCTTGTTTTTCTTTCTAACCTAATTTGTCTCACTTAATTCCCAGAAGCAAATTTTTTTGGTGAATGAATAAGCTAGAATCAGTGTGTTTAGACATAAACTTTATGTCATCTCTGGGCAGTTAATAAATACTTTGATCACCAGCTCTCTCTCCATTGTTTAGAGGAATCATCATAAATTGGGTGTAGCAAATTCTGTTGCTGTTAACTTTTGAGCAATACCAAGAGTTCCCCATTTGAAAAAGACTCTGATGGCAAGTTATTGCCAATTCCCAATGTCTGCCCTTATAATTTTGACCTGATGCTCAAATTTAAAACTATCTTGTTTTCTCTGACTTAAAATGTTTGGATGGTACATATTGATTGATAGTTCACATGCCCCACCCTTGACACCCTGCAGGATTGCCTATCTTTGGGGTGCCTAACATGGACATCCCAAGAGACATTTTTGCATATGCTAAAGAGATTATACTTCAGACTTCAAAAACCTCAACTTGGGTGAAAATCTACCCAAACTTTTTTGTTTTCATGCAGTAAAAGAACAACAATCAAGACATGACTTTTATTGATTAAGGATGTAAATATAGAGATAGATAGGGAGTTAGATAGATAATTGATAGTTGATGATATTGTTGATTTCAAATAGATGTATATTGCCTTGTTAAAAATTTCCATTTAGGACCATCAGTTTAAAGCTACTTAGGATATGTGGTTTGGTTTATACTTTAGGTTTGATAAGAAATGGAAAATTTGATATTTTTTTTGCATTGCTTTACAAAATTTATTTCTTAGATAAATTAGATAGCAATCGAGTGTGAAGGGAGAAAAGACAGCATCTTGATGCATTTATCACAAAAGAATTCAAAAGCTTTATACACAAGAGAAATGACAGAAAATGAAGTTTTCTATCACAAGCAACTCTATGTATAGCTTCAAGATGAATGGTTATACTTCACAGCAATATTTTAAGCTCTAAAAGACATGAAGGACATGACATGGGGAGGGGTAAGGGTAAGATGGGACAAAGTGAGACAGTGGCATGGACACATACACAACACCAAATAGATAGCTATTAGGAAGCCACATAGCACAGGGAGATCAGCTCGGTGCTTTGCGTCCACCCAGAGGGGTAGAATAGGGAGGTTGGGAGGGAGACGCAAGAGGGAGGAGACATGGGGATGTATGTATATGTATAGCTGATTCACCCTGCTATACAGCAGAAACTAACACACCATTGTAAAGTAACTACACTCCAGTAAAGATGTTAAAAAAAATAAAACAAATAAATAAATAAAAGACACGAAGGACTTTCTATGTACAAACTAGCAGGATATCATATGATTAAAAATACAGAACAGGTATAAATCTGAAACCAAGGATTTCTTCTTCCTACATGAGCTAGGCCTTAAATTTTTAGCATCTTCAAATCAAATGTCTTGGGGAGAGTCCCGCAAGCTTATCTCACTGTGAAATGGCTTTCCAATGTAGTCTTGCTTCCTGACCACACATTAATCCAGTGATGATGGAAATGTTGTCTGAGGAGCAGCATCGCCACCACCATCATCACCTGTGGGCTGCTGAGGGACAAATTGTTGGGCTCCCCACAGATCTACTGAGCCAGGCATCTGCTTCAACAAGCTTGTTAGGTGACAAGTTTGAGGCTTGCTCTTCAGTCTGTTATCCCACCAAGGTTCTTTGCATAAAGCTGATAATTAAAGGCCTTAAGACTCTGGCAATCACTTTTTTTTTAATAGCAAACAGGGCTTATAATTTTCTTTTCTTTTCTGTTTATTTATCTATCTATCTATCTATTTATTTATGGCTGTGTTGGTTCTTCGTTGCTGTGCGTGGGCTTTCTCTAGTTGCAGCGAGTGGGGGCTACTCTTCATTGTGGTGCGCAGGCTTCTCATTGCGGTGGCTTCTCTCGTTGTGGGGCACAGGCTCTAGGTGCTTGGGCTTCAGTAGTTGTGGCGCGTGGGCTCAGTAGTTGTGGCACATGGGCTTAGTTGCTCTGCTGCATGTGGGATCTTCCCGGACCAGGGCTCGAACCTGTGTCCTCTGCATTGGCAGGCATATTCTTAACCACTGCACCACCCGGGAAGTCCAAGGGCTTATACTTTTCTGCCTCTACAGAAATGATGACTTGTGTTTCTTGGTTGTAGGCTGATCTCCTTTCACAGCTCTCATTCATCAGGGGACAGATTTGCCAGTGTTACTTTACAGTTCATTCAGTCCCGTGTAATTAATTCCTGTTGATCTGGATGAAGTAATCAGGTTTTCCATTAGGTTTGTCATTTGTTACCCAGTCCAGTGATATTATGTAAAGGCCTCCAAAATCTAGCCTATCAACTCATAGAAGTTTGTCGGTTCCTTGGTTCAACTGCCAAACACTGGGGTAACCAGTGCTGTTTCAGGGAGTTTTGAAGGAAAGATCCTCAGGACAAATGGTCCCGGCAGCTGCTAGGACCTTGCCCCAATATTCCCTGACCAGGGCCGGCTAGCCACGAGCAGCAAGGCTCCTGGCTGTCTAAGCCAAATTTGTTACTGAGTCCAAGCTCGCTCTGCTCACTACACAACAGGCCAATAAATTGGGAGACGAGGTGTTGAGGCAAGGAATAACGACCTTATTCAGAAAGCTGGCAGATCAAGAAGATGGCAGACTAGGGTCCCCAAAAAACCATCTTCGAAAATTTGATTTTTATACTTTAGGTTTGATAAGTGATGGAAACTTCTGATTGATAAATGGAGTGGCAGAAACAGACGTTCAATCTGAGGATCATATTCTTACTAACACCCTACACTCTGTGCTGTATCTTATCCTTAATTTTGCATGTTGTAAGTAAATAACACATATTCTATAAGCAATTTCTTTTCATTTTGAACAACCATAAAATGTTAGAGCTAGAAGGGTTAGTGTTTACCTGGCTGAATCCCCTCTGAAACTGAGACACTGAAGGACTTGTCAAGTATCTCATAACTAATTAGGGGCCCGATTCTTAGTCTAGTGTTCTTTCTCCTCTGCTACTAACCCACGCCCCTGTATAGGCTGAGAAATTTAAGAATAATGAATTATTGTTTGCATTTGGATGGTACTACAGGAGTATTTTTGAAAGAAAGTAAAATATACAAGAACATAGTGAGGAAATTTGTTATTGCATTTGACTTTCAATGAGAAAAGCAACTTGCCAAAGGTATATAAGAAAACATCTCATGTATGCAAATATGGCATGGGAGGAACAGAAGGGACAGGGTCGGGAGGGACAGGGCTTGTCTCTTAGTTACAAAACCACAGTGACTCTTTGAGAGAAAACATAAACTGGCCTGCAAATATCTGTATTTAAGGCTGCTTTTCCCAAAATATTAGGATGTAACAGATTAGAAAGAAGCAATTCAGTCTAGATATGACCAGAAAGAGTAAAAGACTAGAAACATTTAAAAATAACTCCAGACCCTTAACATATATTATATTTTTAAAGTGAGGATACAAAATTATAGGAATTCTTGAATTTGGAATGGATCTAGACATACAGTGGAGTGCTGTTATCCTCATGTGAACACATGACTAAATGGCCCCACCTAGACAGTTATTATAAGTTGCTTTATTTCCTAACCTCTAATATTGGAGTAAAAATATACACTTGATGTACTTTCCAGGGCCCTTGGGAGGTCAGGATGAGCTAATATCTGAGGTGGTTCTGAAAAAGGCGTAAATACCTGTAAATCTTAAGTAGGTGTTTTGTAAATAACAGTATGAAGGAGTTTACTGCTTCTGTAAGAGCTCACAGTGGCTCTACCAGGGGTAGAAAGTGAAGCTGGCAGGTTGTTTATAGTTTATCTCTTTAAAGGCAATTTTTTTACACTGCATAGCCCTTGTCAAGAAAGCTCAAAGCTATCTCTGATATATGCGATGAGTTTTTCATTACATATTTTACATAAATTTATAAATATTTCTTTTTTTTTTTTTTTTTTTTTTTTTTTTTTGCGGTATGCGGGCCTCTCACCGCTGTGGCCTCTCCCATTGCGGAGCACAGGCTCCGGACGCGCAGGCCCAGCGGCCATGGCCCACAGGCCCAGCCGCTCCGCGGCATGTGGGATCTTCCCGGACCGGGGCCCGAACCCGTGTCCCCTGCAGGCGGACTCTCAACCAGTGCACCACCAGGGAAGCCCCAAGATCTTATAAACTTTTATGATGCTTTTTTGAGATATGTTTATGAGACAAAAACAATTTGATAGCAAGCCTGGTGATATGAAAAACATAAATTCTTCCAGTTGCTATATGGCTATAAAACAAGCACTAACACATTATTATTTTTTTCTATTTCTACTAGAGACTGATTTATATGGGTAGAAACTTCTGTATATATTGGTCATAGCATTTTGAAAAGGCATTTAAAAATTAAAATTGGTATTTTCTGTCTAGAACACCACACATAATAAAATTTTCAGCTCTGCAAAAAGTGACTTATTAAACCATGCCGGTTTTCATAAAGTAGATGAATATATAATATATATGATGGGCATATGTAATAAACGTGGGTGCCATTTTTATTAGGACATTCCAATTTACTTTTCTGTAATTAGAGCTACCAATAAAATATGCATTATATACATTTCTTTCTCTACACCCACATACACACAACGTTGTAAGAAAAACATTCTTCAGATTTTAGCAATTTGTTATTGAATTCTGTTTGTTTATTTATTCCTCAATCCATGTATCTATTTGTTCAAACATTAATTCATTTATTCATTCAATATATATTTATTAAACATGGATATTTGCTCTAAAATTTCTAAATTTTACTTGTTTTTATTTCACTGAATTTTTGAGTGAAAAATTTTTGTTCTCTCCTTATCTATTCCTGTCTGTATCATGTCTATTCACATCTGTATCATTTTCCAAATTATTTGTACAAATGAATTCTAATACATGTGAATTTTCATTAAGATAACATTGAATCTTGATATATTTATTCTCTGCTGGATTCTGGAAAATGAGAGCTTTTTACGGATGGTGGGTTGGGGGAATCAAACTAAAAAAAAATTAGGATATTTTTCTGGAGAGAAAGACAAAACTTCAAGATATATAGCGTGCATCCACTGTGTTATATGGCAGTTTCCTATCGGATCTTACTATCAAACTGTCATTTCACAATTTAATATAGTATTAAGGTCTTTCATAAAAATATACACTTTAAAATTACATGCATATATGTAATAGTCCCCCAAAGACATTATACGTATATTTAATTTTCTGTTCCAGATTTTGGTTTGAAACTTGATGCTTTGTAATTCCCTGAAAGCTTTTACTGACAATTTGTTTGCTGTCAAGGTCATTCTCCCTGCAGGCCACTCCTAACCCCCTTTTTTTACAGGTTTGTTATATATCACTTATTTTATAATTAATGCTTATAGAATGGATTCTTCTTTCAGTAGGCAGTAAATTCCAGACATACTTCTATTTTGAAAATAGTAGACAGGCTTATTGAGATGACTGTGAAAATATCCATGAAAAATTCAGCTTTTAAACATTATCGAGGTGCTTCAAATTTCCTTGGAGACAGAGTGAGAAAGGACTGAGAGAATCATAGAATTTAAAAGTTATGATTAATTGAAATTCCAGTAAGAGTCAGCAGGGCTGGGTGTCATTTATCATGCTGATTTGATATGAGGGACCTGAGACTTCAAGGTTAGGCAAGGTGAGGTGGGAATTTCAAGGGAGCAGTGCTTTCCTTTACTCTCTTCTGAATGCAGGTTGACAACCCATAATAATCAAAAGGAAAGAAGGCCAGTCTTTAAAGAGGCTGTACTCTATGATACCAAAGCCTGTCTTTGGTTCATCTTCTAAATTCATTCTTATTCTTATTACTTTATTGAAATGTCTTTGAACCTTTATAGGAAGAAAAAAATGGGACATTAGAAAAAATGTTACTTAAATATCTTAAAGTCACAGTGCTTTGATAAGAGGATACTTGTACATTTTTAAAAAGTAAACTGCCATATTATTTATCAAATTGAAAAGATTGATGCGGTGGTTGGTGTCTTGGTAGGTCAAGGCATAACACAACTCCCTCTGCTTGTATTTATCTGAGAAACAGATATAAGAATTATGTCTGGAAATCATATTTGGAGAAATGTGGCTTGACCTGTACCAAAGAAGCCCTGCTATTGCTTCATGTGTGAATTTAACCTACCTACAAAGTCATGGGCATTGATCAAAAGCCTCTGACGTCCTGTCTGGGCACCTGACTGTGTAAAATTCAGGGCAAGGAAAAGCAGTGATGATCTGCTTCCTGCAGGCAGCTGCCTCTCAGGAAGAGAAGGGAGAGATGAAGGACCATGCTGGGTTCCTCCTCCCAAACCTACCAAGCAGATGAGGTTTCCTTCTTCCTGCAGGAAAGTGAGTAAAGGGTAAGGCTACAGGCCAGGAATTTTTTCCAGCAAAGCCCCTCCACATGGAAACCTGGGGGGGTGAAGAATATATGTATGCCTTTACTATTTTAACATCTTGGAGGTCTGAAATGCATTCAAATTCATTAGCCATTAAATCATGTGTTATATTGTGGAAGGTAAATATAGTCACAAAGAATATTATTAATTTGTATCACATTAGATCTAGAAATAACTTCCTTCAGTTAATATAAAAGGTACAGCAACGTTTCAAAAAGATGGAACTTTTGAGCTTGTTTCTCTTTGTTTTATTTTTTGGGTGAGAATAAAATATTTGCAATAATAATTATTAACGTGGAGGGAAAATTTACCAAAAGAGAAAAAATCTAAACATTTCAGGTGCTATAATTCTACCAGAAGTAGTCTGAGTCTTACTGTTAGACTTTATTTCCAAAACAATTGGGCTGACCTTTCAAGTGTGTGTTTGTTGTGAGGGTAGATATACAAATAAATGTCCTTGCTTTGTGTATCATTAAATACCAGAAAAAGTCTCTGTCCTCAAGGAACTGCTATTTTGGTAGGAGGGGCACATAATAAACATAAATACATGTATCAAGTAGTGATAAGTGTGTAAGGACCAGAAGATGGCAGGAGGTGATGCTATTATAGGTAGTCGGATTGACAAGTCTTCAAGGTAGAGCTTTAGGGCAAAGTCCTGAGGAAAACCATGTAAATGTCTTTGTGGAAGAGAATTCTGGGATAAGAGAAGAGGAAGTGCAAAGGCGCTCAATGGCTGTCAAACATGGTGGGTGTGCTCAAAAAGCAGCAAAAAGCCCATGTGGCTGGTGTGGAATGAGAAAGAGGAAAAGCAGAAGGTAATCATATTAGATGGTGTCCAAGGGCCAGGTCACCTAGAGCATCGTAAGAACTTTGGACTTTATTATAACTGCAGGAAGAAGCTATTAGAAGGCTTTGAGCCCTAATGACCTGATTTACATTTAGAGTTATCTCCTAGCTGCTGTACTGAGTTGAGCCTTTTGGAAGATATGGGAGGAAGCAGGGAGAAAATTCATTCATTCAGAATATTTGTTTAGAGTCTATTATATGCCTACTCTAGGAACTGAAGATACATTAGTGAATAAAAAAGAAAAAGTCCATGCACTCATGAAGTTTATGTAAAAAATAAATGTGATCTATTACATGTCAGTATGTAGAAAACTAACATAAAGTGTAGGGATGGAGAATGGTGGGGGCGGTGTACGGCCTATTTTATATAAAGGGCCAGGGAGAATGATCCAAGTAAAGTAACATTTAAGCAAAGACCAGAAGGAAATAAAGATATTTGGGGAAGAAAGCTTGAGAATGAGGAAGCATCAAGTGCCAAGATCCTGGTGGAAGTGCCCCTGAGATGGGGCTGGATTGGAGGGAATGAAAAGGAAGTTGTTGAATGAGGTCACAGGGAGAGTGAAGGGAGCTGGTAGGGGCTTCTAGGCCATGGAGTTGTATGTTGAGTGACATGACAAAGTATTGGAACAGAGGAATGACGTGGTCTGCCTCACATTTTATTTATTTTTATTTATTTATTTATTTATTTATGGCTGCATTGGGTCTTTGTTGCTGCACGCAGGCTTTCTCTAGTTTCTACTTTTCGTTGCCGTGTGCGGGCTTCTCACTGTGGTGGCTTCTCTCGTTGCGGAACACGGACTCTAGGCACACGGGCTTCAGTGGTTGTGGCACGTGGGCTCAGTAGTTGTGGCTCGCAGGCTCAGTAGTTGTGGTGCACGGGCTTAGTTGTTCCACAGCATGTGGGATCTTCCCGGACCAGGGATCGAACGCCTGTCCCCTGCGTTGGCAGGTGGAGTCTTAACCACTGTGCCACCAGGGAAGTCCCTGCATCACATTTAAAAAATAACACTGGCTGCTGTGTGCAGAATAAATGGTAGAGGAGTAACACTAGATGGTGAGGAGCAAGGATGCTCTGGAAGATGGAGATTTATGCTACTCTAAGTCCCTTTTAGAAGGGACTCACTGCCCAGCCTGAAGCGTGTGGTTGGCTGATAAGCTCTAGTTGTGAGCTTCATCCAGGTTCTGCCTCATTTTTTTTTTTTTTAACATCTTTATTGGGGTATAATTGCTTTACAATGGTGTGTTAGTTTCTGCTTTATAACAAAGTGAATCAGTTATACACATCAGTTATTCCCATATCTCTTCCCTGTTGCGTCTCCCTCCCTCCCACCCTCCCTATCCCACCCCTCCAGGCGGTCACAAAGCACCGAGCTGATCTCCCTGTGCCATGCGGCTTCTTCCCACTAGCTATCTACCTTACGTTTGGTAGTGTATATATGTCCATGCCTCTCTCTCGCTTTGTCACAGCTCACCGTTCCCCCTCCCCATATCCTCAAGTCCCTTCTCCAGTAGGTCTGTGTCTTTATTCCTGTCTTACCCCTAGGTTCTTCATGACATTTTTTTTCTTAAATTCCATATATATGTGTTAGCATACGGTATTTGTCTTTCTCTTTCTGACTTACTTCACTCTGTATGACAGACTCTAGGTCTATCCACCTCATTACAAATAGCTCAGTTTTGTTTCTTTTTAGGGCTGAGTAATATTCCATTGTATATATGTGCCACATCTTCTTTAACCATTCATCCAATGATGGGCACTTAGTTTGTTACCATCTCCGGGCTATTGTAAATAGAGCTGCAATGAACATTTTGGTACATGACTCTTTTTTTTTTTTAACATCTTTATTGGGGTATAATTGCTTTACAATGGTATGTTAGTTTCTGCTTTATAACAAAGTGAATCAGTTATACATATACATATGTTCCCATATCTCTTCCCTCTTATGTCTCCCTCCCTCCCACCCTCCCTATCCCACCCCTCCAGGCGGTCACAAAGCACCAAACTGATCTCCCTGTGCCATGCGGCTGCTTCCCACTAGCTATCTACCTTATGTTTGTTAGTGTATATATGTCCATGCCTCTCTCTCGCCCTGTCACAGCTCACCCTTCCCCCTCCCCATATCCTCAAGTCTATTCTCCAGTAGGTCTGTGTCTTTATTCCTGTCTTACCCCTAGGTTCTTCATGACATTTTTTTTTCTTAAATTCCATATATATGTGTTAGCATATGGTATCTGTCTTTTTCTTTCTGACTTACTTCACTCTGTATGACAGACTCTAGGTCTAGCCACCTCATTACAAATAGCTCAATTTCGTTTCTTTTTATGGCTGAGTAATATTCCATTGTATATATGTGCCACATCTTCTTTATCCATTCATCCGATGATGGGCACTTAGGTTGTTTCCATCTCCGGGCTATTGTAAATAGAGCTGCAATGAACATTTTGGTACATGACTCTTTGAATTATGGTTTTCTCAGGGTATATGCCCAGTAGTGGGATTGCTGGGTCATATGGTAGTTCTATTTGTAGTTTTTTAAGGAACCTCCATACTGTCCTCTATAGTGGCTGTACCAATTCACATTCCCACCAGCAGTGCAGGAGTGTTCCCTTTTCTCCACACCCTCTCCAGCATTTATTGTTTCTAGATTTTTTGATGATGGCCATTCTGACTGGTGTGAGATGATATCTCATTGTAGTTTTGATTTG
>NW_021703783.1:65131694-65170626 GCF_005190385.1 Monodon monoceros
TGTTGCAATGGTAAATGGGAGTGTTTTCTTGATTTCACTTTCAGATTTTTCATCATTAGTGTATAGGAATGCAAGAGATTTCTGTGCATTAATTTTGTATCCTGCAACTTTACCAAATTCATTGATTAGCTCTAGTAGTTTTCTGGTAGCATCTTTAGAATTCTCTATGTATAGTATCATGTCATCTGCAAACAGTGACAGCCTTACTTCTTCTCTGCCTCATTTTTAAGTGGGGCCACACTCTTCTTGGAGTGACTGCAGCCAATTACTAAGCAAGGTGGTGGTACAAGGGTCTTGCCATTTCTGCTCAATGTGGGACACCTCTAGTGGGCAACCTTTGCTTCAGACCCTCATCTTGGGCTGGCAGAGACTTTATCAGGTCATCACGTGAGCATCACTGTACAGCAGCAACTTCTGCCCAAGGCACTTTTTGCATTCCTGATTCCATCTCAGTGTCCGCCTGCTGGAGAACCCAACCTCCAACATATGGGAAAAGGGAGATGAATTAAGAGACTGTTGTGGTAATTCAGGTAAGAGATCATGGTTCTTTAGATTAGGTTAGTGGGAAAAGAGATCTTGAGAAAAAGGTTGAGGATGTACTTTGAAGGTGAAATGTACAGTAATTGTTAATGGGTTGAATGTGGGATGTGATAGAAACTTTGGAGTCAAGGTCGACTTCAAGCTTTTGCCTTGAAAAACTGGCAACATGGAGTTGCTTCTCTGCCAAAATGGAGAAAATGACAAAAAGAGCAGGCCTGGGGGAGCTTAGAAAAGAAAATCAAGAGTTCAATTGTAGCATGTTCCTTTGGCCAAATTGGATTTACAAGTCTGGATTTTGGTGAATGGACAGTAAGGGAGGTATGCATTTGGACATTATCAGCCTATTGCAGTATTTAAGCCATAGGAGTGGATGAGCTCACTTAGGAAACGAGAGTAGATAGAGAAGTACCACATTTTAGAGCACTGCACAATGTAGAGATCAGAAAAACTAGAAAAAGCCAGTTAAGAAGTCTGAGAAGACATAACCACTGAATTAGTAAAAGAGGCAAGAGAGCATGTACCAGGGGCCAACTGAAGAAGGTATTTCAAAAAAAGGAAAGATCATCTCATCTGATTCAAATGCTGCTGAAAGTTACAGTATGATGAAGACAGATATCACTACGGGATTTGGAAACATGGAGCAGTTGATGACCTTGGTAAGGGTGGTTTTAGTGTGGTGGTGAGGACCGAAGACTGGGTGGTGGGAGTTCAAGAGAAAATGCTGGGTATGAAAGTAAGGGCAGTGCAAACACAGCACAGCTCTTTAGATAAATTGATCAATACCCAGAGGCGGGTGTATTGCTAAAGGGATTTATTTACATGATTACTATTATTTTAATAAACCCACCTATCAGTTACAATGTGCCAGACATTTTTCTATGTGTTCTACAGACATCTAATTTTTTTTTTTTTTTTTCGGTGTGCGGGCCTCTCACTGTTGTGGCCTGTCCCGTTGCGGAGCACAGGCTCCGGACGCACAGGCTCAGCGGCCGTGGCTCAGGGGCCCAGCCACTCTGCGGCATGTGGGAACTTCCTGGGCCGGGGCACGAACCTGTGTACCCTGCACCAGCAGGCGGACTCTCAACCACTGTGCCACCAGGGAAGCCCCAGACATCTAATTTAATACTCTTAACAACTGTAGGATGGAGACAATATTGTTATTTCTGTTTTAGTGGAAATTTGAGTACACAGATATTAAGTATGTTGCCTAAGGTCACACAGCTAGTAAGGTGTGCAGGTGGTAATTCAACCCAGGTAATTAGAAACAATAGCATTCTCCAGGATCAATCCTTCCAACCCTGTTGCTATGGTAGAGGATGTTTGTATGTTGGAGTTCACAAACTGATGGGAATGTTAGTATGAGGAAAATGTGAGGATGTAAGAGGGAGAAGGAGAATCATAGAAGCCAATTCCATGAGTATGCAAGAAGGAATCTAAGTGCAGTACATAAATAGAGAGTTTGTCCTTAGGAGCAGGGATAGTTCATCCATTGTGATAGGACAGAAGGCTAAATATTTGCATGCAAATGCAGGTAAGTGTTAGTTTGGTGCTAGGCGAACGAGGAAGTTCTCATCTAATTATTTCTCTTTTCTGGTGAAACATGAAGCCAAGCCTTCAGTTGAGAGTGAGAAAGGAGTAAAAGTAATGGAGGATTGAAGAGAAAACAGATGGTGTAAAATAGTGTTTGTGTGTATGTGTTGTGGATGGGGGAATTAAATAGCTAGCAAAATGGGAAAGGATGCCTTGGAGTGGTGAGAGCCTACCTGATATTTCATGTCATAAAAATAAAGTGAGTCCAATCAGCACAGTCTTCAGAGGTGTTTTCCTATAGCCAGTTCAGCTACTTATTCATGCATACAGATAAAATAGGTGAAGAATTATATGGGGTTGGCCAAAAAGTTCGTTTGGGTTTTTTCCTTAATATGTTACAGAAAAACCTAAGCGAACTTTTTGGCCAACCCTATATTTAACCAGGTTTGAGGTTTTGCCAGGTGAGTGTTACAACAGGAGAAAAGGATGAGGGACTTGAGTTTTTACAGAAGGGACCTTAGGAGTTTCACTGGTTAAGGAAGGAAGTGAGGAAATGAGGGAGCTGGTAGATAGTGACAAGTGTGTAAGTCACTGGACCAGAGGTCCTAGAGTTGGCAAGTAGTTGATGGAAATGGGCGTATTAGAAGAGTGAGTGGACTTGAAGGCAATAATAGTAAGTCCAGCAAAGAGCAGACAAGATCCACTCATAAAATTAAAATTAACTTCCAGAGTCATTAGAAACTATTTCTTTAATTTCTGAGAAATACAGTTATTTAATCTCAATAAATAGCAATTCTACTGGAGTCAATTACTGTGTTTTACATTTGGTGAAGTTGTGGGAATGCATCTCTGTGTGTTCAAAATATGAAGTGATTCTACTACATGAATATTTAGTACTCACTAGTGCTGATGGTGTCGCAGGTAAAGCCATCATTTGTCTATTTTGTTGTATAAGATTTAAATATTTAAAAAATAACTATCATAATTGCATGTAATACTAATAAGCACTTCCTATATGCAAGCAGAGGACTAAAGCCTTAAATATATTAATTCATTTACTCCTTTCAGTAGAACTATTATATCAGTTTTGCAGATAAGAAAACAAAGACATAGTAAGCCATAGAGCAGTTTATTGGTTAGGATTCTGTCAACAAGGCACAGACACCAAAAACACTCACAAGCTTTTTGGCTTATGTAGTAGGAGTGTCCAGGGGAGTGTTGTCTAGCACAGCTGAGTTCAGGCTCTTCAAAGAGGTTATATAACACTTACATTCTTCTCTTTGCTTCCCTCTGAGTTGGATTTATTCTTAGCGTGGCCCTTTCCCAACTCTCCCACCTCCCAAGCCCTTCCCATGGTGGCTTCTGGTAGCTTCAGACTCATACCCTTAGAGCTTGTTAACCTTGGTGGAAAGAAACATTCCCTTTCCCAGTAGGTGCTACACAAGTCTTAGGATGACCTGGGAAAAACGTCCCTGAACTGATTGCTGGAACCAGTGGGATGGAATTCACTTATTCGTCAAACTTACATCAAGAAGGGGGTAGTATTGGTTCAACCTGAATTTCATAGACTAAAAGTTGGGGAGGGATTGCTTCTTAAAGGAAATTTGAGATGCTTTTATTACTTGTAGGGGGATTGGAGGCAAGGCAGGGCAAAAATGAAGGTCCATTGTTTGTTTTTAATTTTTGATTAATTAATTTATTTATTTTTGGCTGTGTTGGGTCTTCATTGCTGCAGGCGGGCTTTCTCTAGTTGTGGTGAGTGGGGGCTACTCTTCATTGCAATGCGCAGGCTTCTCATTGCGGTGGCTTCTTTTGTTGCAGAGCATGGGCTGTAGGTGTGCGGGCTTCAGTAGTTGTGGCACACGGGCTCAGTAGTTGTGGTGTATGGGCTTAGTTGCTCCGCGGCATGTGGGATCTTCCCAAACCAGGGCTCAAACCTCTGTCCCCTGCATTAGCAAGCAGATTCTTAACCACTGCACCACCGGGGAATCCCAGGTCCATTGTTTTTAATTGACTGTCTTCAGTAATCTCACAAGGTCATTTATCAGTTCTAAGGTCATCAAAACCAGCCTAATGAAGGATCATGGAAGGTTTGTCAACACTGAGAGCAATATTTATGTTCTTGTAGGTAGATGACTGGTGCTATCTGAGCAAAATTATCAAAATTTTTACTTGTTCTTCCTAATACCTTTTAGTCATCTTCTGAACATGTGCCAATTTGCAAGGTTTGGCTCAGTTTGTTTTACAAAATTGCGTTCCACTTTTATTTAACTACAACTTGCACTTACATAATGACACCACTGTAGGAAGCATTTTCAGTGGTGTTTAGAATAAATAATAACTATAATTTGATGCACATGGAGACTGTTCTCAAAGGTTAAAAATTCATTTCCAGATTCACATGGGCTGTGATAGAAATAGAAACTCTGTTTTGGTTTCTTATTTTGCTTGTTCTTCCTTATTCCTATTTTCCCTTCGTGATGAATTTTTCTCTAGGGAAAAGTTGAAATTTGATTTATTAATATGAATGATCAGGATGCCATTAGAAATCTAAACTAGGGTATAAAATACATGATTCTGTTTGATGCTAGGCAAAGCTTTTAATATCAATATGTATCTGAAAAAACTGAGATGGAATTGTTTCATCCGACAGTTATCATGTAAGGTGGTTTTGCAATTATTTTTATGGAAAGTTTCATATATACAAGTCCTAATTATATTATAATGAACTTCCATTTCCATGTTACTCAGCTTCAAAAATTGTCAGCTCATGGCCATTTCTTTCTTCTATGTTATGGTCAAATTTCCACTTTATAGAAGTAACACTTTTTAGTGATAGTAACTCTAGTAGAAATTGTTTGAGATACAGTCAGAAACCATTTAGGTTAGCTATTGTGTTGATCTAGGCAAGAACCTGAATTTAAGTAAATGAGAAATTGTATTTAAAAAATACATACGGAGAATATACAGAATCTACCTAACCTGGCCATGGATTGAATGAACAGTATTCTGAAATATTCTGATAAGGGAAATGTTGGTGTCATTTGATTCTTTAATCAAATGATACCAGTTTAAACATTACCAGTATGCTACTAAACTATCTTGTAGTAATGTATAACTCTCCTTTGTGGTAGTGAAAATCATGATTATATATTAATGTAATTTTCTGATTAAAATTTACATTCAGATTAAAATTTTTATAAAATTTCCTATTTTTTGAGAGAGGAAGCAGAAATGCAGGAATGTACCTGACACAAAATAGAAGCTTAATAAATGTGCTTTTGGAAACAAGTAAATACATTGCACAAGAGATAGTTTAAAAGTGATACTTTATTTTTCATTTTTATTTTTTACATCTCACCTACTTCTAGAAATTGTTTGGGGTATGTTTGTAGTGAGAATACAATAGAATATTTTATTTGTCAGTTATACCTCAATAAAGCTTAAGAAAAGAGAATACAATAGAATAAGACTGGAAAAGTACAAATTAAAGAGGAAGAAGCCCAACAGCGAGAAGGAAGCAAATGGCTAACCCTTTGCCTTGGTTGGTTTAGTTAAGCTCCTGTGACAAGTCAGAGGGCTGGGCTGATTCTATTATTCTATCATCCTTTGAGTAAAACAAAAAACCAAAAAAAACCTTTTAATTAAATGCAGTGTATATATAATCAGTATTCAGTGACTCAGGAGGTTAAGCTGCAGCAATACTTGGTTTAACACTTAGATATCACAAAGAGAAAAGAGAAACATGCCTTTGATTTCTAAAATTTTTATTGGCATCCATATTGGCATTTCAAATACAACAAACCATGAAAAGTGACTCCTCTCCTACTCCAACTTCACCACTTGTAACAATATCAGGGAGGAAAAGGGAAATCCTGTGCGTTGATCATCAAAATATAGTGTCTGCATAAATTGAGCTCTTACAGGATGGCATTTTGGGAGTTGATACTTACAAAAACACATTGGGTTAGATAAAGTGCAAGCTTATCTTTTCACCTTGGAAGTTGCTTAATTCCCACTATAAGAAAAACTCTCCCCATCACCTTCCCCTGCCCCCACCCCAATACTCTGAAGAAATGTAGAACCTCCGGTAACATGTTTGGTTACCAAACTGCCAGGAATTGGAGTGCAACTCTTTTTGTATACAAATCTGATTAGTATTCTTTGAAGAGTTATCTACTTCATTGGTTCTACTCTGTCTGAGAACAGATGGAGTCATAAAGTGAGACTATTCTTATTTTTTCTTTTTTTATTGAAGTATAGTTGATTTACAGTGTTAATTTCTGCTGTACAGCAAAGTGCTTCAGTTATACATATGTATACATTAATTTTTAATATTCTTTTCCATTATGGTTAATCATAGAGTATTGAATGTAGTTCTCTGTGCTATACAGTAGGACCTTGTTGTTTAGAGACTATTCTTATTTTTTAAAAGCATAACTTCTCCTGGAAGCTGTTTTCCTTTTAATGAAGTGAGTCATCAGGATGTAAAAGAATCTTTTACTTGTCTTATGATGAGTATACATGGATCATTGATTTCCTCATGTGAAATACATAATAATACTTATGGAATCATGTTTTTCTCCAAACTGTGTGCAGCGATTTATTTTAGACTTTAAAATATCATTTGTTATTGTTTTCCTTTTAATTTAAATTGTGTTAAGATTTTGTGAGTCCTTTTACTCGGAATGTGCTGCTCCCTCTGAGTTGATTGTTTTGCGTGCTTTTTGGCGTCCAGGGAAAGGCAAGTTAGATAAATCATGGAAGGGATCCTTTTAAATTAGAAATCCCATCCAATGCAGAATCCCCTTCCAATTCCAATAAATTAGCAAAACTTTAAGGTTTCCTGTATCCTTAAACACCTTCTTAAAAGTCATAAGAGTAGTGGGCATATAGCAATGTGATTCTTCATTTATATTTGCAAACATTAACAAAAATAGCTATATGATGACAGCCTTTCAGTTTGGTTAAATATACTATTTTAATTAAGAAATTAGAGCTCCAGAAGAGACACAAGCATTTATTTATTCACTCCATTTTTTAACTCAATAAATGTTTATTATCAATAATGTGTTATGCCCTGTGTTAAGATGCTAAAACTTAAAGTATGGATAAGATACATTCATAAATTATACCATACATATGCCATAATTAAGTCTAAAATATAGCTGAGTGTAATGGCAAATAAGGATTTCATTTGTTTGGGGACTTAAAATAGAATTCCCTTAAAAGGAAATAAATTGACTTAGGAAACATCGTGTCAATAAAGTTTCTACAATAATTTGATAAAAGTAGTGCTATAAGCACACTACTCAAAAAGAACCTGTGACAGCAGCCTACTCAGCTTTTCAGCAGCTGTCTTACCATATTCCATTTCTGTTTGTACTTTTCCTTGGCGTAGTTTCATTAACTAAAAGAGTGACCGACACACAATAAATATTTGTTAAATGAGTGAATGAAGCAGTAAATTACCACCATCAACTATAAATACTCATCCGAAAAATTTTCATTAGGCAGCATTTGTATTTTGGATAGATGGTTTCTCTTGCCCAAAATTAAAGAATCAAGTTGACAGGTGACCAATTAAACTCATAAATATACCTTTCTACTTTAAAATTCAAAACTGGTGATGTAGCGTCAGGAATACAGCATGATCTGTGACATTAAATGATATTATCAACTGAATTTTAATGGTTATGTGGTCTTTTCCATGCCTAATTTATGAGTTTGTTTTGGTCTTTTATATGAGTTAGCATAAAGCGTTTATAAGTATCTGTGATTGTTCAATATTATTCTCCTAGAAGGAATGAGAAAACTAACCTGTCTAGACTCACTTTTGGAGGCCACAGCAGATTGTAAAGGGCAGAGTGACATTTATAGTGAGTGCATGAATGGACTGGAACAACCTTTAGCGGTGTGGGTGAGGATAGAGAAAACTCAATAGGTTATTTTACTGTTTACATGATCTACTTCTGCATCCTGAAAAACACTGGAAAATTCCTTTTTTCCTTCTTAGTTTTCAGAGGTTGCATAGACTGAGAGCAGCAGTGAACGTTTTTCCTTATTGTTTGATTATGATCAGAAATATCAATTTGGAAATGGAGATTAAAAGCATTGCTTATAGTTGGGCTTCCCTGGTGGCGCAGTGGTTGGGAGTCCGCCTGCCGATGCAGGGGACGAGGGTTTGTGCCCTGGTCCGGGAAGATCCCACATGCCGCAGAGCGGCTGGGCCCGTGAGCCATGGCCTCTGAGCCTGCGCGTCTGGAACCTGTGCTCTACAATGGGAGAGGCCACAACAGTCAGAGGCCCGCGTACCGCAAAAAAAAAAAAAAAAGCATTGCTTATACTCAAAAGTACTCCAAACTAAAGTACAGTAATCCAAAGAGTGTTTTTCATCACCAAATAGGAGCCTGCCACAATTGTAGGCACTTGGATTCAGCAGTGTAGACAACAAAGCCCTTGACCTTATGGGATGATATTCCTTTTTACTTGAGGGCAAAAGAGTGGAAAGAAGACTGGAATGGTAAGTTGCAATTGTAGTGCCTGCTCGGATGATAATTAGCTTTTTGACATGGCAGACATTTTGCCATTGCTTCCTTGTCCATAAAACGTTATGAAGTTGGACTTTGTATTTTGAAATAATTTCCAAGTTATAGAAAAGTTCTAAGAACACTATAGAAAACTCCCATAAAATGCTTTTTCATAAAAACAATTTCACCCACTGTTACAATACGGTCTTTTACAGTAAAAGGATCCAATCCAGGATCCCATGTTGGATGTAGTTGTCTTATCTGGAACTGTTCCTCATTCATTCCTTGATCTTCATGACCTTAAGATATTTGAAGATTACAGGGCAGTTATTTTGTAGAATTTGGCAAGATCTGGTGTTTCCTCTTACTAGAGTCAGGTTATGAATGAAATAGTAGTGATTCTGTGCCCTTTTCACTGCAAGACATCAGATGGCTCTTTGGGTTGCTTTGTCTCATCACTGGTAACCTTAACCTCGATCACTTGAGTAAGGTGATGTCTTCCCCTGTCAAGCTATTCTTTTCTCATTTATAATTAGTATATATTTTGTGGGGAGACACTTTACATAAATATCCTATTCTTCATTCACCTATCACCCACTAGTTTTGTTGATGTTTCTTGCCTGAATTATTATGATTATGGGTGACAAATGGTAATTTTGAAATTTCATTATTTCTTCTACATTTATTTGTTGTCAGTTTACTATATGGTAGACTTTGCTACCTATCTGTTTATTTCAGTGTGGACTTACGGATTCCTATATTATTCAGTGGGATATGATTTGTTACTATCACTAAGTCTTTTGATACAATATTGTCCCAGATTATGCCAGTGGGGACAAGCTGTGTCTGTCTGACATGTTTCCATCATTCTTTGTGCATTTCCATAATTGCTGGCATAACATTTTCCAGGCTTATTCTGTGATTTTCTTGCCCTAGCTCTAGAATTAGTTCTTTAATCCAAGGAGCCCTAGTAGGTTTTAGTGAGTGTGTGCTGATTGCTATTGGGGTATCACTGTTCCCAGACACTCTCACCCTCCAGAGCTAGTGGAGATATATATCTTATAAATAGATAAATATATATCTATTTATCATCTAGGTTTCCCTTTTTTCATGTTTACAGTTTTTTTCTCTTTCAGTGAGAAAGCTCAATTTATTTATTTATTTGTTCAATTTCCCAGTCCCAGTGGGCTGCTATCCCACTTGGAAGTTTCCATGACCTCAACCCCTGCCAGGCTTTTCTCCTTCCTTGATTGGGACTGTCTAATGGCTCTTTGTCTGAATTATTAAGGAAAGAAAGAAAGAAGGAGGGAAGAAAAGAACTATTAATTTTGTACAAGGAAAATAGTGGCTATATAGATTATTTTAAAGCTAAGGTAATATGATACTTTATCAGGGTAATGTAGCGATTGGATTGGATTAATAAAGTAAAATACAGGATATAGTTTTTAGTTTCCATATGTGTACCTTCAGCTGGCTTGTCCCTTAAAATCTAACATTCTTCTCTAATGGCAGTAGTAGTGTCTTTGGACTCCACATTTGCTGTTTACACCATTTTTCAGTGTAATCTTCGAGGGGGAAATCTTTGAAGGGGAAAGGAATGATTACATGGATTTCTTGATTTCATTTGGCTAACGACCGAGAGATATGCTGTCCAATATTCTTTTTAAATGAGCATTTTTAATTAAAACAGTATGAGTAAATTAAAAAGAAACTCTCTAAGGAGAAAAGAATCCAGAAATTCCCAATAGTTTGTGAGCCTTGAAAGAAGTTAAAAATGGAAATGCCCCAACATTCTTATTCTGAAAGGTTGAGCTTAAAAATAAAAGTGACCTGACAAACACAAACCTTGATTAGATGTTGGACCATAACATTACAAAAACAAGTAGGCTGAGAATAGATATGTCTGAAAAAGATAGATCAGTGTGGAGAGTCAGGCAAGATTCTCCTAAGGAAAAAATAATGAATGGGGGATAACTGTATTTCAGTGGACATTTATGAGGAGATAATACTCTGGGGAGGTGGGAAGGCATATGTATTGAGTGTTCTAACTAACCATAGAACCACGACTTGAAAAACTTGCTGTTTTGATTTTCTCAGCTATTATTTATTCGCACAATCTTTCCAACACCTGGAAACACACAACTTTTTTACTTATGGGGCATTTTGTTTTCATGGTTTTTCCATGGTCATTCCTAAATCTTCAAATTCTGGTTCTTAGTTTTTTTAAAAACCTCATTTTTAAATACATAGTGAGTTTCTCCAGCTGTTTCCAGCTTCTCTGTTCCTGATTTTTGCCTCTGCCGTGATTATAAGATTTATCACAGGCTTGTTCGTGCACTAGCTAGTGGGTATCAAGTTTCTTGAATGAGAAAATGTATTTAGCCATCGAACAGCTGCTGTTTTTAGCACCTACTGTGTGCAATGATCCCATTTGACATCACTGCCTCAGAAAACATACTTGCAGTCATGGAAAAGATTTGAAAATGCATAGTAACTATAATATCTCAGAATTCTCCTTGTTGATTTGGCTATTTTAATCAGATTCGTAGTTGTAAGTAACATTAATGAATTCAACTTAATTTAGAAAAGGAAGAATCATGGGAAGAATCATTGGAAAGTCTAGAAAATCCAGTTGAGGAAATCAGAAGGGAACAAATGTGGCTCAGCTGTAGGAAACACAGCTAGGATCTGGATAGAGCTGATCTGGATAATGGGTAGCTTATACAGAGAGAACTGGATTAGGCAAGGAGGCAATAGTGTGATTATAGGCATCTAGAATACCAGCCCCAGTTGGCTTGAGATAATTGTGGTTTCAGCACTTAAAGTCCCATGTTCTAGGTAACTCCGTAATCCTTAGGGTGGGTTGATATAAAAAGAAGGATTTATATCACTCTTTCAGTACCATTTGGCTGAAATTCTATCCTTGTACTAGAATGAGGTATAAATATCTCAATTAAAATCATAGAAAAGGATACTTCATAGTCAATATATAAAACCCCGAATCAGGAGGGTAAATTCTGTTAAAAGAATAATCTAGCAGGTGCTTTAACTTAATTGGTCACTGTAGTTAACCTTATTGATTCATAATTCTGTGTAGGCACAGCTACAGTTAAATTTGTATAACATTTCTCCACATATTTCCTGATCCATGTTAAGCTCCCCATTCACCTAACAGTCTTCTCTGGAATCTTTTACCACAACTATTTGTTAAATCACAATATAGACATTACACGGTCTCTAATTTGCTGGTTAATACCTTCTGACATTTAATTCTCACAACAACTTTTTGAGGTATTGTGGTGTCAACATTTTGCAGATGAAACAATTGACTCTGAGATGTTTACCTACTTGCTCTTGGTCATACAGCAGAGCCCAAAATTAAATGCATATTTATTTGACTCCAGAGTGCATGCTATATCACAATTATCTCCCAGTGGTCACTGACATTTTTTTAACTATTATCTTTTCAGGGAGATGGTAACACCCTGGAGGGCAGGTCATATTTGCTGCAAGAGCTGTATATTGAATAGGGCAGCATTTCTCAAGCTTAAGGAGCCTTTAAAAGTATTGCTATCTAGATTTTCCCCACAGAAATTCTGATTTTGTTCATTTGGTGTGGATACTGACCATTTAATATATTTTAAAAAAATCTCCACCGGGTGATTTTTATGTACAGTCAGACTTGACAAACCACTGTTACAGTGTAGTAACTAATATCTTTCTCACCGTGAGACTAGGAACCATTGAGGTCAAGTAACTGATCCTAGGGAAGTTTAAGCTGGCTTGAAAGATCAGGTAGGTCTCTGAATAAACTTGTTTAATTTTAATTTTGATATTTAAGCTAAATCAAGGTATACATAGACATATGTATACATAGGCTTAGATCACTTCCTTGCCCAAAGCCACATGGACAGGCAAAAATCAAGCTTATCAAGCTCTTCATCTCAATAGATAGATTTATAATTTTTTTAAATGCTTTAGGCAGAAAAAGATGTTAACTTGAAAATTGTAGGCTCAAATCATAGTTTAAACATATATATTATGGAGGATTTAAATATCATTGAACAAATAGCATTTGGTTACATCAAGGTTTTTCTGAAAAATAATCCTCTTTCTTTTTATATCAATACCAACTGTATTTATTTCAACTGCTTTTACATTTTTTCATATCCATTCCCTTCGTCATCCACTGTTTAAATAAAAATGCATGGACCCATTGAAGCAAAGCAACTTATTAACAAACTACCATGTTGCTCCCTTAACTTAGATATCTTCCCTAAATGAAATTGCATTGTATCTCATAATGATTGAGCATAGTGAAAACCACATCCCTAACTTTGATTTCTAAAAATCCAATTCCAGTTTTGAACTTTTCCCAGGTAAGAGAAAAGTAATTACCAAGAAACAGAACAAGGAGAGGATTCTATGTCTAGACAGCTGGGAACGGAGAGAGAAATCAAAATTCCAGGCAGATAAGAAGGTGATATATAGTCACTGAAATAGAAGGCAAGATAAATAGCTAGAAAGGCAGCAACAGTCACTTGAAGATTTTTCGTAACTGGTACCCTCTGTCCTAGGACAGTAACATGTCTGGAATCCGCTTAAGGCAGGACCTGATTCTTAATTTAGCTAATTTGATTGTCAGGTTGAGCACTTGAGTGCTGTGGTCTGAGAGGCAGTAGGAGGGAAGTGATTTTTGACAACATAATGGATGACCCAAATCCTTTTTGATTGAATTATGTCAAAGTTAAAGATAGGGGCATTGTATTCTCTTGAAACAATTAACCAACTTAACACTAAATTATCTGCGTAACTTGATGCGTCAGAGCTCTTAGTGGTAAAAAAGAAAGAAAAGCACATTGAATTTTGAATGTTTTCCTTCTAGATTTGAAATGACCACATTGAAATCTGAGTTGAAAATACTTTCTAGTATAGGACTATATATATATATATATATATATATATATATATATATATCTCACTTTACAGGAAAAACACAAACTCAGTGTGAAAGCAGATGTGGTACTTCAGAATAGCACCAACAGGGTAATATAGTTGTTAAATTGGCCCCAAACACCAGCACATACATTAAAAAAAAAAAGCTTGACAGGGAAAACATATCTCTCGGGAATGCAGACTAGACCATCTGTCAAAGGGAGAATTGAAACCATATTTCTGTTAGAGGTGGTCATTGATCATTTGGTGAAGATTTCTGTAGACAAATTGCATAGACTATGTCATCTTCCACTATCTTATCTTACATGTACAGCCCTCAGATATTTTTCAAGGAAAGGCAATTTGGTGTTCAGAATTTGAGCAGGATTGTTAAAAATGTGATTCCAGGAAAGGCTCTCTGTAAACATCAGTTGGAGAAAAAGTAGTTCGAGAAAACAGAGGCTGTGTGTTGGATCTGGGAACCAGTAAATCAGCTACAGTACTCTATAAGGCTGAAGACGAGGAAGTAGCTTCAGTTTTAAAAAATGAAGAATTTGATTTATTTAGTTGGTAGATAAGGGGATAAGAAAAAATCCTGTAAATGAATTAACTTGAAAATTGATAAAGAAAGAAATCAGTAATTTTTTGGATGGGAAGTCCTAGAGATAAGCATTGCTATATTAATAGAAATACTTTGAATGGCTTTTTTCAAATATAAATATGCATACAGGTAGTATATTACAGCATTATTATCCTTGAACATTGATAGTGAGCAACAGAAAAAATATATATCCCTTCTTAGAAAATAGAATTACCTGCAAATTCCTACAATAAGTTTGGGGCAATTTTTTGGAAAAAATCATATAAGTCCTAGCACTTTCCACATGTTAAATCTCCCACAGGTATGATATTAATATCTCCCTTAGTATCTGCAGAGTATTAGCATCTTAAGTTTGTGTACAGGCCACATAAGAAATAAGGTTTATACTCATCATTGTTAACATACGATTACTATTTAACTTTCCCCATGGATGTATTTTGTTGTCTCTCTAAGAAGATGCAAACTCCTTGAAGGTGTAGATTGTGTGATATACTTCCATATGTTCTCTATTTTATTTAACACAGTGTTATGCATCTAGTTAATGTACACACTTATTTGTTAATAATCTATAATATGCAAGAGGAAAATATGTATGAAAAATCCTAAAGGAGTTTTAAGTGCTCAATAAATATAAATTATTAAAGTAATTCTTAGTTAATCCCATTAATTCACCTCTTTTGCTGTAGCAAATACCCTGAGTTAGTAAACTAAAGAGACTGTGCCATTATTTGGGAGCAGTACACAGACATTTTTATTTCTTTCTCTTGCTATTGAGCTTTAAAGATAACATAAACTAACATTTGCTAAGCGCTTTTTGTCTTGATTAGTTGTCTCAAAAAATATTTACACAGTATTTAATGTCTATATCCTACTGTCAGTGGACTTGTAGCACAACACATATGAGGAAGAACACCTTTTTACCTGTGAACACTATAACTTGCTAACCTCATTGATTCCCACTGAGAGTGGACACAAGTCTGTTCTTTTGTGGATCTTCAGCTTGAACAATTTACATTACCCATGTCTCTATGTACAAGAGTAGCCAGGGCTGTGTGTATTGAATAAAGTAGGAGCTAAAGGTCAGGGGTGGGATGAGGTCAGAAGAGGATAAAAAGGGAACAGTTACAGCATCTTCCTACGATTGCTGACCGTGAACCCTCTTCCTCTGTCTACCCCTCTGGGTTGTGACTGACAGGGTTTAAACTGCATTACAAATGTTTTTAATCTTTGCCATATTAAGAAGCATCTTGGAGATAAATGTTTCCCAGTTGGCTTTCCGTGATCAGTCTTGCTTGCATATATTCATCATGTCTTCATGCCTTGGTAAGTCCCAGTGTATTAGCTTAGGAAAAATAAGGAAGATGCATTTAGGGTCAAATACAATGGTAATGTAGAAACACTTACCTTATCATAACTTTGACCTGGAGTGTCAGTGTAGGAGGTTTCAAATTATTCAAAGTCAAATATTTTAACTCATGTGGTTATTTTCACAAATCCTATACTATGGACTGCTTCCTCATTTCATTCTGCATAACTTTTTACCCATCTGCATATACATAAAAAACATGAATTTTCAAAATGTTTATATTTTATAGAATATGAAAATCTGGACAATCGCAGTGTCAAGAACTCTTGACATGGGCATTTCCTATTTATTAAGTGGGTCTTTTTTTCTTCATATTTGAGCATTTATGAAATGAGCAAACTGATCTTAAAACATTGAAAAAAAAAGATTTCAGCACGTATCCACCTTTCCTACGTTGACTTTAGCAAAAGCTTTTCTAATTCTAAAAAAACTTTTGACAATATGATAATTTCCATTGTCCCCCAATTTTATAATTAACTATAGACCTTAGTGATTAATTGGAGTATTTTTAAAGGTTGTTCTGATTATAAGATTACCTCTTTCTGTGAAATAAACTAAAAAGTGGTTAAAACTCCTCCCCAGAATGTTTAATTATTTTCCCGTCTTATTATGAAGAACACATTTCTAATTAACTTTAAAAATTCCTTTTAGCTCATTAACTCCTGTTTCTTAACTCCTACCACTGGCTTTTAGAGAAATATTCTAACTGCTAGAAATATTTCCACTGCTCAGGTGAATACATCACATTTTGAAAGGCTAGATCCTGAGGATAGAATAAAGCAATAAAACATTACTGGGAAGAACCTTTTTCTCATGCTGTTATTAACATCCATCAAAAACCCAGAGTCTTTTTTAATACTACTTTCAAGCGGACTTCTTCCCATCAAACAGAATTAAGTATGACTTCATTCACGAAAACAGGCTTTTGGTTTCCTGTCAATAAATGGCAACATGTTTTTGCCAACCCAACCAACAAGTCAGTCTATTTTCCATTTGTTATAAAATGCAGTTTCAGTCAGTGAAATCATTTATAGGTATAAGGCAAGGGAAGAAAGCTTAAAGTAGACAGGGGCTAATTATATTTAATCCACCATGTATACTGGGCCCTCCCAATGGAATCAGATGCAAGTACTTCCCTCACTAAGCCTTCCTTCACCATTTCAAACGGAGCTATGAAGTATGTTTATTATGAACTTTTGAACTGTCTGAACTTATTCTATCCACTGAAATATTGCCTTGAAAATGCCTTTTTCAACTAGTGACATGACAGCTAAAGCTGTTGTGCTCTGTATCATTCAGCTGGAAGATATTACCGCGAGAACTACATTTCCTAGCATTAGCCCAGGTTCCCTGAAAATGGTAAGCTGCATGGTGAATAATTAATATTGGCAGAGTCATTATAAATCTCTGTAGATACACTCTATCGTACATATCCCGAGTAAGAAGCAGCTTTGATTTAATTCATTGTCCATTCCACATTTGTTTTTCTTTTACTAACCTGCCCTCCATTCTATGCAAGACATCATATAAATAAAATTACTGTTTCTGGCTTGAATCATCACTAGACTTGAGTTAGTGGTTGCATGAAAGGCTAATTTAAACAACAGGCAGGGCCACTGCCTTACATAGAAGACAGGAAGGAGCTCTATCCACGACCGTCCTTGGCAGTAATGCTATGTCCAATTAGAATGAATCATATTCACATTATATGTAAAATATATCATACTAGGGTAAACGAAAAATTTGCTGTTACCAGGTCAAGAATGAAAGAAATCTTCAAAGGTCATTAGCCTGTCCTTTGGCTCTCTGAGGGCTACAATTAAAAAGTCCTTGAGAATTATCTGCCAAGTCCTTAAAATTATTCAGACAAGTAGGCACCACAGTCTCCTTCTGTAAATCGTTACCAGGTCTGCCAGCCTTTATAGTCGGTAGGATGTGCTTGCTATTTAACCCAGCCATGAAAATAGTCTCTGGACGAAATACAGTGGTCCCAGAAAGAGATAAGCAGTGGATTTAATTTTAAAAATGGGATGGGAATAAAAAAATTAATTTTTTCTTGCTCTACTTCCCAGAACTTTTACTTTTGGTTTTCTTGGTTATCAGCCTTTTTGAAAAGTCTTAACCTGTTAAACTGGTGAGGCAGTTTCTTATTACAATGTGGAACTTTTGCTGGACCGAACTGTGCCCCAAATCAAAACATCTTCCTTGAAGGAGAGCACAGAGTGATGAACAGCCAGCCTGTAACACAAACCCCTGTCCTATTCCCCAGATACAGCAAAGTAATGATAATTTACATTTATTGAGAGCTTACTATGGATTAGGCGTTGATTTAAGACCCTCCAACGTATTAAATCTGCAATATCTCATGAGATGATGCTTCCCATTTGTCAAGCGAGACCATGAGGTTCTGAAGAGGTAACTTGCCTAAGTCGTCCAGTAGTCAATGGCAGAACTTGGGTCTGAACTCAGGCATTTTGGAGTCAAAAATCTGTATCTAACCTTAACAAAGTAAATACCATTTGGTATTTAAGAGTTTATATATTTCCAAGCTTTTGGAGTGAAAAACCGAGATAAGAAGTACAGAGGAAAGTGTAGAGGGTCATAGGAAATATTAGGAATTTGTGAAGGAAGACAATATTTACATTTCTGATAGAATTATTCCATATGATGGGAAGCCACTTGTCCTGTCTAGGCAGGAGAATTCTAAGGAGTATTTCTGGCAAACTGTAGCTTGCCATTTATTTTTACTATCACATTCCTGAGCTATATAGTTGATTGAAATGGGCTGTTCTAAGGTAAGGTTTAAAATAGGATGATGAAACTTTTTGTGGTTTCAAGGAGGAATATCCCAACAGGGAGTAATTCATTCTTTTTTTCTTTTTTAATTTTTATTAGCGTATAGTTGATTTACAATGTTCTGTTAGTTTCTGCTGTACAGCAAAGTGAATCAGTTATACGTATACATATATCCACTCTTTTTTAGATTCTTTTCCCATATAGGTCATTACAGAGTATTGAGTAGAGTTCCCTGTGCTATACAGAAGGTCCTCATTAGTTATCTGTTTTACATACCGTAGTACGTATATGTCAATCCCAATCTCCCAAGTTATCCCTCCCCCCTTCCCTTTTGGTAACCGTAATTTTGTTTTCTACATCTGTGACTCTATTTCTGTTCTGTATTTCTGTTTACTTCATTTGTACCATATTTTTAGATTCCACATATAAGCGATATCATATGATATTTGTCTTTCTCTGTCTGACTTACTTCACTCAGTATGACAATCTCTAGGTCCATCCATGTTGCTGCAAATGGCATTATTTTGTTCTTTTTCATGGCTGACTCATTCTTGAATTAGAAATCCCTCTACCTGCTAATCCCATCAGTGGGTTACTTTACAATGTCTTCAAATAATGTCTCCAAAAGTTTGTTTGTTTCTCAAGTCAGCAGTCTTGCACTTAATTTCCACAAAACATGATTTTAAACCTTCTCCATTCTCTTCAAACTCCTGAGCCCCCTTCAGTTTTGGCAATGGCTGTATATCCTATTTTAATGAGAACATGATGATGTAAAGTAGCAATTTTCTCTTCCCTATCGTTAAATGACAAACACACTCATCTCTGATTTTCACTCCTCCTTTCCAAGACTAATCCTTCCACTTATTTTCCTAGGAACCATATTCTGTGGAGTCCTCCCTCTCTTTTTCTTTTCCTTCCTCTGCTTCCCTTTTTCCTTTGCATCAATCTGTAAATAGGACTGTCTCTCTTATTATAATACTAAATAAGCGAAATAAAATAACATTCTTTGACCTACTGCATACCTCCTGTCACCTCCCTAATTCTCTCTTTGCAGGCAACTGTCTTGAAAGAGTTGTCTACTTACTTTTTTTAAAAAAAATGTTTCTTTCTTGGTTTATTCTACTTGCCTTCTTGGCTTGTTAACCTTCTCATGCATTTCTCTTTTAATGCCATCTGATTTCTGTCCCCCAGTGTTCCCATTACTATATCTGTTGTCAAAGTTACCGCATTTGTTTTAGAAGCTGCAAGGGGTATTTCTCAGTTGCCTTTGGCATCATGTACTACTACTGAGTTTGCCCTTCTTGAAGAAGCCCTTCTATTTTCTGGGCTTCTATGACACCGTACTAGTTTGTTTCTTTCTTATTTCTTTGCTGTTAGACAGTTTCCTTACATGTTCTTCTTCTACTTGGTACTGCAATTTTTATGTTCCGTTCTCATCTCTCTTGAGGGAAAATTCCCCTGAAAAGTTGCATCCAACTTCACGACTCTAATTCCCAGCTCCATGCTAATGATTTCCAAGTAAATAATTTTAACCAGATACTTCTCATTAGCATCAGATCTACTCATCCAACTTCCCGTAGGATACTTCATGAAGTTATTCTGTCTGACTTTTCAAGTTTAACATACAACAAAATAAGCTCATAGTTTCCCCGCAATTCTCTTCTTCCTGTGTTTTGTACCTCAATCAATGATCAGTGGCAAATCCTTTACTCAGTTGCCCAACCATAAGCTTTGGTGTTATTCTTGACTTCCGTCTTCTTCATCCCTTATGTTCATTCAATCTCTGTGTTCTGGCCGTTTAGTCTCCTACAAATCTTTCAACCCAGTCAGTTTTTCCCCATAGCTACAACTCACATTTGGGCTACTACCATCTCTCACGTGGATTCCTGCAACAGTATCCCCATTTGTTTTCCTTTAACGTTGTCCCATCCCGTTTTCTGGATTGCACATTTCCCAAAGGCATCATGCCATGCTTCTGATTAACATTCTTCAGTGGGAATCCATTGTACTTACACTGAACTTCAAATGTATTAACAGAACTTCCTGATCAAGCCCTTGCTCAGTTCTCCAGCTTTGCCTTATGCCAAGCTGAAGTGCTTTCAATTTCTCAAATGCATCGTGTTTCTTTGAACACAGGGCTTTTCATTCATTGTTTTCTTGAACTTGGACAGTCATTTCTCTAACCTTATCTGGCCTTTTTTTTAACAACTTCCTTAGAGAAACTTTTCCTTGAATTTTTAATAATTGAAACTGTCTCAATTATTAAATCTGGGTTAAGCATTGTTGCCATGGGTTTTCAACAGCATCCAAGCCTTCCCTCGTAAGAGATTTTTTTTCCCTTCACATTTTTTTATTTATAATTATCCTATTTTAAATTATAAGCTAAATGAAGGCAGGAAACTCATTTGGGTTTTTTGTTATAAATTCAGGATATTATACAGTTTCAGGCAACCTGTAATTACATTTACTTGTTCAGTACAAAACTAGTAAAAGCAACTGCATCTTTGGACAGTAACATTTATTATTATAGGGAAAATGTATATGCTTTATTATATTTGTATTTTGAATTTATTGATAATTTGCAATATGATATGTGGATTTGGACTGCAATCATTTGAAACTTTACATGATGTACCATCATAATTTATATGATTCTGTGATTCTAAAGTTTAAATCTCACCAGGTTGAGATGGGAATTTTCAGAAGTCATTTAATTTTGGGTGTTTGGGTTCTCTGAAATATGTGGCTGGATCCCTGAGAGAAGGACTTTAAGACAGTTGGACTGCTATCCATTCATCTCTTTTCCCCAGAGGAAAACAAAAGGAGTCTTATTGTTTTGTCAGCTGGCCCTCTGGGTAAACAGACTAATGATATTTGTTAGGAAGAAGAAACCTTATATCAGAAATGCCTTTTGCAGGATATCTCTGGCAAAGAATTACCTATAATTCTTGGAAAGTCGAACCCATGTTCTAGAGACAAGGCTCCTACGAGAATGCCATGTAAACCATGCACTTCTCTGGGGTATAAGATGAAGATGTATCATAATTGAAACCTAACTGAAACACCTCTAGTTGTGTGAAGCACACAAGAACCTCATTTAGAGACCGCATCCATTCTGGGCCAAAATACCCACATATGATACGAGAGAGAAGGACCTGAGGAACTGCTTTCAACGTCCTAAACCTCTCGCTGCTGCTTCTGAGCCTTTCGACATTATTTTGTATGGGTAAGAGGTCTGATTGTTCACAACTGATTAGACAATCTGATCCTATGTGGTGGTGATCCTATGCAGATTCAGTCCTCCTTTAGACAAAGTTAACAGTCTTCTGTTGATATTTATAATACAGTATGTATTATAAATGTAGCTGGATTCATAGTTCTTCTGTCTCCCTCTAAATTCCCTTGAGCAGAGCACTTTAAAACACTTTAGTTTTCCCACCTGATTATAACATATTTGAAGGAAAATTCAAGGTCAGTTTTACAATCCACTGGTAACCCTAACAGTCTGTGCATTTTAAACAGATTTAAATTGGGTTCATAAGTTTTATTTCAAAAACCATATATCCTCTTTCAGAGAACAGTGCTAAGGGTATTAGGTAATTGCTGAACTGAGTATTAGAGTTGGGTAATTTCATTAGATATTTTAATTGGGTATCTGTGAATAAAGACTCCATCATACATTGTATTTAGCCTTATAGTATCAAAAAGCTAAGCATCCATTTATTACAAGTAGACTGTGGTGACATTAGCTGTTCTGGGAGTTCCTGGAAATATGGTTATTGTATCTACCTCTTAAAGGGAACAATTGATATTTACTGCCTCAGAGGCCCTGATGAGTGGGTGGAAGAAGGGATGGAAGAGGGAGAGCAGGCGCAAGTTATGAGAAAAAGATATATTGCCATGTTTGCAGCAAAGGCAGATTGAGCACAATGAGTCTCAGAAGATAACATATAAATCAAGATATTCTGACATAATAATATAGGAGAGGTCTTTAAATGGAACTGATTTCATAGTCTTGGTGAGTCATAAAAAGTCTGCTTTGAAAAACTGCAATAATAATTAGACATCTGCCAAGTTTTCAGTTTTGACATTTGCTGGAGGATTGAAAACTTTCCTGAAATCTATTTTTTAAGACATTTTCTCAGCTAGTCACAAGTTTTTTTTTTATCAGAGTATTCTGTGTGAACCCTTTAAACAAAAAAATATGAACACTCTGAGAAGGAAGGGGAAATGTGACACAGTTCCCTCTTAGAATTCCTGCCCCCCTAAAGAAGCCAGGAGAGATTTCAACTCTTTCAAAATGCAGTTGAAATTTTAAAACAGCCAAATTGTTATAAGCACTTTAAAAGTTCTTGTGACAGTCTCTAAAATTTTGCTTTGTAACAATCAAATTGGAATTGAATCTCACAGAAATAACTTCTAAGAAATTAGCAAGCAAGAGTGGAAAGAAACATATTTGTGCAATTCAACACAACAGAAAAATTTATGCTAAAGGCATTAAGTTTTGAGAAGTGTGAAAATTCCATTTTTGACATCCCATCAGCAGAATATTTTCATTCATCGCTTTTTAAAAAATGAATAGATTGGACTTTTCTGAATTGTACTCAAGGAAAGATCTTGAATTGGAGCCTTGTGAAATAATTTTTTTTTCTCTGCCTGATCACAAGCAATTACCATTTTATTTTAGCAGCATGTTTTGATTTGTACATATGTGTGTATACCACATAGTCAGAGATGGTGAAAAATATGCCTTATAGTAGTTTAAGAAAATTCTGTGAATTTAAGAATATTTCTTTGCCTCCAACAAAAATGCTGGAGAAGTAAGTGTATAAAACTGGTGTGTTTTGGACTACAGCTAAATCTTGAAATGCATCTTGAGCACAGGATAGCTGTTCAGTTCACACTCTTTCTATGACTTTACTCTAAAAGGCCCGAGCAGGTAATTAAAATGAGTGAAGGGGGTCAGGTGACAGACAAAGGAACAGCTTCAAGTGGTATCTAAAGGGTGCAGTCCTTACTCAGCTCCAGCTGATGGTGGATATACAGGAGTGCAAGCCCAGTGGGGGAGAATCTTCTGTTTCAAGAGCATTTGTGAATCACTACTGATGTGTGAATTCTTTCAATTTTAAATGTTGGCCAGACAAATCATGAATGTAGATTATTTGTGTCCCAAGATCTGCTAGTTTCCATATCTAATACAGGAAGTCTATATGCTATATGTCCCTACCAAGCTAATAAAACCTGAAATGTCTAAACCAAAACTTAATTAGCTTATCTTCTTGAAGTAAAATCTTCACTGAATTGTGTTTAACATTGTATATTCATTTCTCATTGAGAATTGATACGTGAAACAACACTATGAAGAATATACCTGAATAAGCTATAAAACTTGTCAGGAGATGTGGTATATTAAGTGTTAAATGTCTGTCACTTGTGTAAGGATTTATAAGACAAATTTATTTTAGAAGTTAATACCAGTAGAACATTTTTTAAAGATAATGAGTATCGCATAACACATACTGTACTTTAAGCATAAGCAAATAAACGAGGAAGTGAACTCAAAATTCAGTCTCAATCATGGTAATTATATGCATTCAGAGAGTGATCATTTGTATCTTTCTCAGTGTATAGAATTTTGGATTTCTTGTTCTCTCTTATTTTAAATTTAATTTTATTTATTTTTTTATATAGCAGGGTCTTATTAGTTATCCATTTTATATGTATTAGTGTATATATGTCAATCCCAATCTCCCAATTCATCACACAACCCCCACCCCACCACTTTCCCCCATTGGTGTCCCTACATTTGTTCTCTACATCTGTGTCTCTGTTTCTGCCCTGCAAACCAGTTCATCTGTACTATTTTTCTAGGCTCCACATTATGCGTTAGTATATGATATTTGTTTTTCTCTTTCTGACTTACTTCACTCTTTATGACAGTCTCTAGATCCATCCACGTCTCTACAAATGACCCACTTTCATTCCTTTTCATGGGTGAGTAATATTCCATTGTATATATGTACCACATCTTCTTTATCCATTCATCTGTTGATGGGCATTTAGGTTGCTACCATGACCTGGCTATTGTAAATAGTGCTGCAATGAACATTGGGGTGCATGTGTCTTTTTGAATTATGGTTTTCTCTGGGTATATGCCCAGTAGTGGGATTGCTGGGTCATATGGTAATTCTATTTTTAGTTTTTTAAGGAACCTCCGTACTGTTCTCCATAGTGGCTGTGTCAATTTACATTCCCACCAACAGTGCAAGAGGGTTCCATTTTTTCCACACCGTGTCCAGTATTTACCGTTTTTAGATTTTTTTATGATGGCCATTCTGACTGGTGTGAGGTGATACCTCATTGTAGTTTTGATTTATATTTCTCTAATGATTAGTGATGTTGAGCATCCTTTCATGTGTTTGTTGGCAATCTGTATATCCTCTTTGGAGAAATGTCTATTTAGCTCTTCTGCCCATTTTTGGATTGGGTTGTTTGTTTTTTTGTTATTGAGCTGCATGAGCTGCTTATAAATTTTGGAGATTAATCCTTTGTCTGTTGATTTGTTTGCAAATATTTTCTCCCATTCTGAGGGTTGTCTTTTTGTCTTGTTTATGGTTTCCTTTGCTGTGCGAAAGCTTTTAAGTTTCATTAGGTCTCATTTGTTTATTTTTGTTTTTGTTTCCATTACTCTAAAAGGTGGATCAAAAAAGATCTTGCTGTGATTTATGTCATAGAGTGTTCTTCCTATGTTTTCCTCTAAGAGTTTGATAGTGTCCAATCTTACGTTTAGGTCTCTAATCCATTTTGAGTTTACTTTTGTGTATGGTATTAGGGAGTGTTCTAATTTCATTCTTTTACGTGTAGCTCTCCAGTTTTCCCAGCACCACTTATTGAAGAGACTGTCTTTTCTCCCTTGTATATCCTTGCCTCCTTTGTCATAGATTAGTTGACCATAGGTGCGTGGATTTGTCTCTGGGCTTTCTATCCTGTTCCATTGATCTATATTTCTGTTTTTGTGCCAGTACCATATTGCCTTGATTCCTGTAGCTTTGTTGTATAGTCTGAAGTCAGGGAGTCTGATTCCTCCAACTCTGTCTTTTTCCCTCAAGACTGCTTTGGCTATTCGGGGTCTTTTGTGTCTCTATACAAATTTTAAGATTTTTTTGTTCTAGTTCTGTAAAAAATGCCATTGGTAATTTGATAGGGATTGCATTGAATCTTTAGATTGCTTTGGGTAGTATAGTCATTTTCACAATATTGATTCTTCCAATCCAAACACATGGTATATCTCTCCTGTTGGTGTCATCTTTAATTTCTTTCATCAGTGTCTTATAGTTTTCTTCATGCAGGTCTTTTGTCTCCCTAGGTAGGTTTATTCCTAGGTATTTTATTCTTTGTGTTGCAGTGGTAAATGTGAGTGTTTCCTTAATTTCTCTTTCAGATTTTTCATCATTTGTGTATAGGAATGCAAGAGATTTCTGTGCATTAATTTTGTATCCTGCAGCTTTATCAAATTCATTGATTAACTCTAGTAGTTTCCTGGTGGCATCTTTAGGATTCTCTATGTATAGTATCATGTCATTTGCAAACAGTGACAGTTTTACTTCTTCATTTCCAATTTGTATTCCTTTTATTTCTTTTTCTTCTCTGAGTGCCATGGCTAGGACTTCCAAAACTATGTTTAATAATAGTGCCAAGGTTGGACATCCTTGTCTTGTTCCTGATCTTAGAAGAAATGCTTTCAGTTTTTCACCATTGAGAATGATGTTTGCTGTGGGTTTGTCGTATATGGCCTTCATTATGTTGAGGTAGCCTCCCTCTATGCCCACTTTCTGGAGAGTTGTTATCATAAATGGGTGTTGAATTTCGTCAAAAGCCTTTTCTGCATCTATTGAGATGATCATATGGTTTTTATTCTTTAATTTGTTAATATGGTGCATCACACTGATTGATTTGCATATATTGAAGAATCCTTGCATCCCTGGGATAAATCCCACTTGATCATCGTGTATGATCCTTTTAATGTGTTGTTGGATTCTGTTTGCTAGTATTTTGTTGAGGATTTTTGCACCTATATTCATCAGTGATATTGGTCTGTAATTTTCTTCTTTTGTAGTATCTTTGTCTGGTTTTGCTATCAGGGTGATGGAGGCCTCATAGAATGAGTTTGGGAGTGTTCCTTCCTCTGCAATTTTTTGGAAGAGTTTGAGAAGGATGGGTGTTAGCTCTTCTCTAAATGTTTGATAGAATTCACCAGTGTAGCCATCTGGTCCTGGACTTTTGTTTGTTGGAAGATTTTTAATCACAGTTTCAATTTCATTACTTGTGATTTGTCTGTTCATATTTTCTATTTCTTCCTGGTTCAGTCTTGGAAGGTTATAACTTTCTAAAAATTTGTCCATTTCTTCCAGCTTGTCCATTTTATTGGCATAGAGTTGCTTGTAGTAGTCTCTTAGGATGCTTTGTGTTTCTGCGTTGTCTGATATAACTTCTCCTTTTTCATTTCTAATTTTATTGATTTGAGTCCCCTCCCTCTTTTTTCTTGATGAGTCTGGCTAATGGTTTATCAATTTTGTTTATCTTCTCAAAGTACCAGCTTTTAGTGTCAGTGATCTTTGCTATTGTTTTCTTTGTTTCTATTTCATTTATTTCTGCTCTGATCTTTATGATTTCTTTCCTTCTACTGACTTTGGTTTTGTTTGTTCTTCTTTCTCTAGCTCCTTTAGTTGTAAGGTTAGGTTGTTTATTTGAGTTTCTTCTTGTTTCTTGAGGTAGGCTTGTATTGGAAAAGCCATATATTTTAATAAGAATATTTATTTTACATCCTGAAGGAATATGAAACAGAGGTGACACTCTACAGTATCTGAGAAAATACGTGAAGTGTTTATAGACATATAAACACTGGTTTACTTTGTGTTGTTACCTACATAGCTTTAGAAAGATCAGCATGTTGAGGAAAATTATATTTACTGTTGAAGATAATTATGTGGAGCAACCTTAGCCAGAAAATAAATCTCCCAAGAAAATTTTGGAATTTTAAGATTGCATTTGCTTTAAAATGAACTTTTTCTATTTCTTTAAATTCCAGGTAAAACTTTTTCATCAGGATCATATTTTGGAGGGGGCAATTTTATGTATGATGACAGGTGGGCTTAAATTTTGTGTTTGGGGACAGCTTCAGCATCTTTTTCATCTTTGTATCTTAAGAACAATAGCAGACATGTTGTCTGTTTTCTATAAAGGTTTGTTGAACTCTATTAAAGATACACTATTAAATAATTTTGAAAAAATAGTGACATCAGAAAAATATTTTGTGCATTGCTGTATACTTTTGATTTAAGCCTGACATAATTTTTTGTTGATAAACTTTATTATTAATATTTCATGTAGAAACAAAGTTTCTGGATGGTTATTGTGTAATTGCCTCTTTTTTACATTTTGATCATAACCAATGGAATTAGATAAATATTGTGTTAAATTTTTATATTTAATATGACCAGTAAAGGTTAATTACTGAAACATTCATAAAATATAAGAATGCTATATATTGGTCTTGAACAATATTAAGAAATAGCACATTTCCAAACCTGGATCTAAATGTGTACATTTAAAGCACTTTTATTTATTTTACTTATTTTTGCACATGTTTCTGCTGGAATCACACTGATCCTCTGGCTTTTCAATGATTCCCGAAGGAATGTTTTCTTTCAGTGGTTCAGAGAAAGTACTTTCCCTAGTAATGCTAGTCTAGCACGGTAAGATAGGGTTTTCTTTTTTTTTTCTTTTTGTCTAAAAGAATCCAAATTCTCTAAGGTTTTATTCCTGTCCTGAGTGAAAAATGGATTAAAAGATGGACTTGGCAGCCTCCATCCTCAGTCCCCTTCCCCAGTTCTTACTCTTCACCGTAGGAAGATACATACTTAGGAAAAAAGCTCAGTAGTCATAAGTTTGTGTTACTTTTTAGAAAGTTAAAGTACATTACATTTTTAGATTTCCAAATGGCATCAAATTTGAGTATTCCAAGGGAAATTTTGGAGTGAGTGTTAATGAATTTATCCCTAATGCTACTTGTCATTGAGACCTGTTGAGATGAAGACCTGACCCTCTCTTCATAGAATAATTTGCGGTGTTCTTTTATTAGTTCAACTTGCTGCTGAGCCCTTTACTTATATTCACACATTATTTGAAGAATACTGCACTTTCAGTTCTCTATTCAATTCCACATTTCTCTGCCAAGTCTCATCTAGGCATCTGACATACAACAAGCAGCTACATAATTGTGCAGTCTAATAGCTAATGAATAATTGCTTATTCTCTTCATTCAGTGTAAGGAACATTTCTATGGTAAAAAACATGCTACTGTTGTCGGAACGTAATAACATATTGTGTGGGGGAAGGGAAGCAAATGCATGGATTTGTCATGAATATCTAGGGGTGTTTGCCAGTTAAGCTAAGAATTTTATTGTTCATTTAGGATTCTGGCTGTGCAGAACTACCATCTTTGTATACACAGTGTTCACCTTTCCATGTGGTACAGTGAAAGAATCAGATTGTCCACTGAAGATCTATAGTTTCATTTCAGCTTTGCCTTTTTTTTACTGCTATCTTTGAGAACTTAAAGAAGTCACTTGACCTCCACAAGCTTTTGTTTCCTCAGTCTTGCCAGCCTTCCTTCACAGAATAGGACAGGAGATTCAAATGAGATGATATATGTAAAAATTTTTTTAGTCTGAAAAATAGTATATAAACATGTCAGGGCTTTTGCTACTGTGGTTAATTATTATTTGTTTGACTCTCTAAACATTGTGTGAGATAATCAAGGCAGATTCATTCATTTATTCAACAAATAATTATTTATCGCCCACAGTGTTTTCAGTGCTGATCATTCAACAGTGATTAAATTAAACAGGGACTGCTGCCTTCCTAGAGCTCCTATCGTAGTACCAGAAATAGATACCATCTGGTTAAACCAGTCCTCAGTGAAGATCATTTTAATCACGTATACATGTAATGATGAGACTAAAACAGCGTGATGTGTTTGTGATTGCTTAAGATATGGACTCAGAATGTTCACTCTGAAGAGTGGACATTAAGTGAGATTTCAGTGCTGATTGGGAACCAGTTACTTGAAGAATTGGAATAAGAACATTTCAATAAAGGAAGGGCCCTGAGTGATCAAGGAATAAGAAAAAAAAGGCCTGTGGAGCTGAACATAGTGAGCTAGGGGGAGGATGGAAGGAAATCTTCCTGGCACCCCAGGTTCTAGATCTTCTTGAGCATCCCTGTATGCATTCCCACTAGAGCTCCTATTTCTTCTATGATATCACATGTAACTGTAGTTACTTGTTTAGTTGTCTGTTATTCTCATTTGACTCTGAGTTGGGAGAAAGCCAGGAATATTTTTCCTTGCTCATTATTGTATCCCCAGCACCCTAGTGGATGCAGAAAATTGTTTGGTGAAATGGAAAAATTATGCAATCAGTTAATAAAGTATTGTCACCATCAGCTAGGTTTATCATCTTCAGAATATTTAGGCCAGTATTCTTTCCACTACTTCTTACTACCTTCATTAGGAGGAAGTGATCTCTATCTTAAAGGTCTGACAAATATTTTCTATTTCCTAACCTAATATAGACTAGTGAGGCTGTAAAAATATTTGTTAGTGAAATGCTTGAAGTAAAGGTAAAGGCTTGTTTCAGTTAGGGGGGCACTTGTGGAGAACTTCTGTGAGATGAGATAAGAGATTTGTAGAGTTTGTGTGAATTAACAATTATTATTAAGATGGGGTTTCTTTTATATGTTATGAATTAATTTACATAGCATCCTTTCATGGCATTTTTAAAACAAGGAGCAGAGTGGTTGAGTCACTCCTTTGAGTGCATAAAGCTGCCAGTTGTCCATGTACGTTTCACACCTAGGTTTGCTGACTTTAGTTACATTACTGTTTTCACCCCACTTGCCTATGCTGTCCTTTGTATTTGCTGCTACTGAACCATCATCAAAAGGCCACATGTTTTGTGTCTTTGTTTAGGATTACAGATGTGTAGATGTTGATTTAGTTACTTCCACCCTCTTGCTTGTTTCTCTACTTAATTTTTAAGATGCAAGATGACTGGGTCCAGAGAACTTGGGAGGATTTTAGCCACAAATGCAAACAAACTTCAGTGGAAATTGACCCTTACAAACATTAAGTTCTCATTAAAGAAAATGTAGAAGACAAAAAAGATTTAAGTGCATAAAAACGGAGACAAAATTTTGACTTATTCTTCCAACAAATAGGACATGGTGCTGAGATTCTGAAAGAAACGCAGAAAGAAATATGTTACTAATTTGTTTTGTTTTCTGGTTGCTACCAGGCCATCAGTTTAATGTTAATCCTTTACGAATACACTATAAAAATAATTATTTATATAATAAAGTTATTGTTTTTAATAATCAACTCTCAATGCCTTTTTTTGTGAGTGTTCATTGTAACAAATTTGAATAAGTCAGAGAGGTACAACAATAAAAAAAGTTTTCCTTGTTCCATTAGCTCCAACTGTTTAATTACAAACGTTTTTCACTTTTGCATTGTCTTTATTTATAGAAAATTCTTTCTCTATATGTAGTCAACTAGAAGAAGGAAAATTGATTTTAGAGGACAAGTCTTGAAAATTGGAAAACATTGGTATGGAATTCAGAGTTATGAAATATTAATATTATAACTTACTCTTATTAGGTTTTAGAAAGTAAAATGGAGAAAGGTATACATAGTAGCTAACAATAATAATATGTATGAAACATTTTTAATGAGACATTTAAATTAACTGTTGCCTTTTTTGATATAGTGATTTATCAGAATAGTTATAAAATAATGAATTTGATCTTTATAGTTTTTAGGAAAGCAATTTTATTTAGGAAAATTTAGTGTAACATAATATATAAAATATAATGACACTTCAGAGTATTGAAATTATTTTGGATGATAAAATTACTGTCAAGTAACTGGTATTATAATACAATATAAAGCATTTTCCTAAAAAGTTCTGCTAAAAATGCTTTCAGCCAAAACCTATGATTCACAAATACTAAGTAAGAAAGGACGAAGGATGAAAATCCTAACCATCTTGCATGTGAGACAGAGAAATTATACAGTAAACATCAAAGAGATTGAAGCACACGTATTGAATGGGAATTTTCCAATTCGTAATTGCTGATTATACTTCAAAATACAGCCACAAAGTCTTCTAATTTAAATTATGGTCACAACTTATATAACCTATCTTTCTCATACTTAACAACCGTATACCATGTTCTGTTCCATCTTGTCCCTTGTCTCTGCGTCTCTGTCTTACCTGAAACTATAGTTACAGGCCAGACATACCTCTCTACTGGTATTGGACCTGCAGCTCTTCAGTAAGTGACTGGCCAAATGCACCTGTGAGGGTTAATTTTATGTGTCAACTTGACTCCACTAAGGGATGCCCAGATAGCTGGTAAAACATTATTTCTGGGTATATCTGTGAGGGTGTTCCCAGAAGACATTAGCATTTGAATCAGTAGACTGAGTACAGAAGGTTGCCCTCCCTAGTGCAGATAGGCAATCATCCAATTCACCGATGGCTCCAATTGAACAAAAAAGTAGAAGGATGAATTTGCCCTCTGTTTGAGTTGGAACATCCATCTTCTCCTGCCTTTGGACCACAGCACTCTTGGTTCTCAGACCTTTGGACTTGGATTGGGACTTATACTGGGGCTTCCCTGGCTCTTGGACATTTGGACATGGAATGAATGACATTACCAGCTTTCCTTGTTCTCTAGCTTGCAGACTTCAGATCCTGGGACTTCTCAGACTCATTGTTGTGTAAGCCAATTCCTATAAAAAATCTCCTATTACATGTATTTATGTCGCTATATATCCATATTTATAGCTACGTCTGTATATCTATATCTATATAGATATCCTATGTATGGATATATCTTATCTATTTTATCTATCTATCCATCCATCCTATCTGTCTATCTGTAGATCCCATTGGTTCTGTTTCTTCAGAGAACCTTAACTCATACAGCACCCATATCCAGTCATGAGCTCCTCGCCAAGGAAAAGATGAAGCAGAGGAGGCTGATGTGTCACGGTGCAATGACGGTGATAGCTGGCAAATGTTCAGAAACATTCACTCTGAAAATCCGTGTCCTGCTTTGTAGGATTTACCAATTTCTCCCACCATGGTCAATTTCAGACATCATTTAATGAAAAATTGGGGAGAGGTATACAGTAGTCTTTCATTATATATCTGTTTCCATGCTTACAGGTATAATAGTTATAGATAAACTCAAGACCACAGAAAATAGTAAAATGTAGCAAAGTGGGAAGTGGTGAGATATGCGCATTTATTACCTTTATTTTAAATACAATTTATTTCAGTGTAAGTTTATGTTAATTTTTAATACTTTGTTAAAAACCAGCTGGCACAATTCCTGAACACTTAACAAACCACTCTCAGAAACTGTTACGTACTGACTCCAGCACACAACTGGTGGGAGGGGCAAATGGCAGGGATATCATGGAGGAGGGTGTTGCCTTAATCTAGACACAGAGTAATGAGAGCTTGGACCATAATGGTGACTGAAACATGGAAATTTAGAAAAGCTCAGCAGATGGTGTGAGAGAGGATCAAGAAATGACTCAAGGGAAGGGTGGTCTATTTGAGAGAAATTAGCACATTTTAAGACTTGGTAAAATGTAACCAAATGCAAAGAAGAGATCTGGAATTGGGAGCAAAGTCAGAAAGTCCACTTGGTTTGGATCAAAGTGCTGTTAAATTTCTGAGTTTTGGCAGAATGATAACATAAGATTGAAGATGGTGGTTTAAGGAGGGAGTCAAGGCTAATCATTTAACCATATTGGGAGTCAAGGCTATGAGAGGGAAGTTAAGAATATAAATCTGACTTTCAGAATAATGCATGTATTGAAATGGAGGAGAGATTTGAATTTAAGAGAAAAAAAAGGAAGAAACCAATATAGGAAGTGATGTTAAGGTACCAGTCTCATAGAGTGGTACAGTTTGCTGTGTTTTGAATCTAAGTTTTCTATTAAGAACTCAGGAGATAAAAATCAGTGCTAAAATGAGCTCTTTTGAATGTGATGTTTTATCATTTGAAAATGCAGTAGCTAATAGGAACTCCTTATTAAAAAGGACAAAATTAATGCCCAGAGAGATTGGAAAAGCTGGCCTAGTGAGCACACTTTATTCTTCTTCTCTTTCTCTTTATACTTTAAAAGTATCTCTTTAGGCTCACCAGGTTAAAGTGGGCTCAATTAAATTTGCTGGCTGTTAATTTATAATCTGTTCAGTACTATACTATTTCTTAAGAGAGATCTGATATTTTAGCTCGTTTTGAGATTTAAGGGAATTAAAAAAGGACTCAGAGCGGCAGAGTCATTTATTGGCTAGCACTTCAAAAACAAAATGCAATTTCTTTTGATACCCTGTTGTTGAGGAGCCCTGGAGACCTGGTGTGTTGTGAGGTCGTCTGTCTTCTTTCAAAGACTGATGCTCCACATCTCTCATGATTGAGCAAGAAAGTGACAGCAGGCCTGTTGTAAATTTACAGGTCAAAAGAAGCTCAGTGGTGTAAATTACATTACTTTGAAGTCTACCTCTATTGCTGATCCCTTTGAAAATCTAAGTTTACTCAATAAATCCCTTCCACCATACAAATATTATTTTCAAGGAAAAGATGGCATGGCTTTAGAAAATAGACCTGACTATATATAGTAGGCCATAACAAAGGGAAAAAAAAGTAACTTTATTCTAACTTTGTGTCTATTCAGTGGTTCCCAACAGAGAGCTAATCTATACCCAAATGAGTATATGGATATTTTTCCCACCCCGAATAGGAGGATGAAGACCAGAGCAAGGAACTGTATACAATTAGAGATTCCATTAGAATGTGGAATAGGATTGGTTACTTAGCAATTAGTGTCAAGAAATTACTGATTGAGAATTTTGTATAGACCCAGATTATTCTATCTTTTTCCTTTCTTTATGCAATGATTTTCATTTAAAAGTGGTGCAATGCAGTTCTAATTGATATCTATCAATCTTTGCAGTGAGGGTGTTAGCTGTGTTGACTTCTGATGATGGAAAGGGAGAGGTAGAAGTGTTTGTAGGCCATACTCTCAAAAGTCCCTCCTGGTAGGTTTTTTTTTTTTTTTTAAATTAATTAATTAATTTAGGGCTGTGTTGGGTCTTCGTTTCTGTGCGAGGGCTTTCTCTAGTCGTGGCAAGCGAGGGCCAGCCTTCAACGCGGTGCGCGGGCCTCTCACTATCGCGGCCTCTTTTGTTGCGGAGCACAGGGTCCAGACGCGCAGGCTCAGTAATTGTGGCTCACGGGCCCAGCCGCTCCGCGGCACGCGGGATCCCCCCAGACCAGGGCTCGAACCCGTGTCCCCTGTATTAGCAGGTAGACTCTCAACCACTGCGCCACCAGGGAAGCCCCCTACTGGTAGTTCTTGCAAACTGCAGGGAGGGACCCAGCAAGAATGTTTGGGTAGGTTAGGGAATATAGTAGGCAGCTTCTGAGATGTGTCCCAATGAGGCCTGCCTCCTGATTTTCCTGTCCATATATAATCCCCTTGCCTTGACTGTGGGCTGAACCTAGTAACTTGCTTTTGATGAGTAAAATATGGCAAAAACAATGAGAAGTCACTTTAGAGGCTGGGTTACAGAAAGATTCTGTCTCTGTCTTATTTGTCCTTTCTTATTCTCTCATTTGCTTCCTCTGAACGTTGCCAGCTGCTGTGTATGAGCTGCCCTATGGAAAAGTCCATATGACAAGAAACTGAGGGTGGCTTCTCACTAACATATAAGTGAGCTTGGAAGGAGATCCTCTTTTAGTCAAGTCTTAAGATGACTGCACCCTCGTTGCCAGCTGGATGGTAGCCTGTGAGGGACCCTGAGCCAAAGGACCCACCTAAGCTGTACCCAGATACGTTACCCAAAGAAACTGAGAAATATTAAATTTTTTTTAGCCGCTAGATTTTGGTATAGTTTATTGCACACAATAGATAACTAAAACTGAGACGATCCCTTTTTATTTCTATTTTATGTACCCCATATTTGCACAAATAGGCACCTCATAATTATATACTGAATCAAATTAAGTCCACCAAATGATTGTATCAATCAAGGGCAAGATGGGAAGTAGACGACATCTCAAAGAGTTTAACTAACAACCATTTAATGAAGGAACTATTTAGAGAGGGTTGGGAAAGGTTATGACAACCAACAAAAAAATAGAGAAATACTAAGAAACTAGCCTTAGTGGGAAGCTGTTAACACCACCAACCTAAAAGGGCCAGAAGAGGGAATGGTGTTATTGGAGTCCAGAAGGGACTGGAGTAATGGAAAACTGGCCACCCTCTAGAAGCTCCAGCCTTAGGATGAAGCTGCTGCTAAAGCAACAGCAAAGCTGCAAGAGAATAGGGGAAGGGAATCAATACATTGACCTCTTTCCTCCTACCTTTAGATCTTCTCTCTCCGTCTCCCACTGGATAAACCCAACCAGAAGCCAAAGGGCAAGCGAACCTAGGGGATGAAGCCCTAAGATCAGTCTCTCAGGGCACAGCTCAGGACAGAGGAGGGTGCATTGTGAATCCCCAGGGGGTGTGAAGAGAGACTGAACTACACAAGTGATAGTCAAAGTTGGAGATTTGCTGTACCCTAACAATAGGAAGATGGTGGTTGCTAAAGAGTTGGTGGAGTGTATTTGGGGGAAGTCGGATGCTACTTTTCAAGAAAATATATGGCCTCTTCATCGTGGGAACAAACTATGCTACTATTCCTATCCTTTTTTGCAATTAGGTATGCCATATTACAGAGTTCTGGCAATGGAAACTGAGTAAACTCAGACCACTTCTAGATCTGGCCTCTATAAACCTTGTTAAGTACTTTGTTTTCTACTTCCCTTTCTGCTTCTTGCTGTGCTGCATGGCGCCCCTGCAAGAATACTTTGGAATTCAACTACTGAAGATGGTAGACTGTTCCTAAAGACATGGATCCCTAAATGACTACGTGGAACAGAGCTATCAACCAGAACACTCAGAAGAAAGCATGGAATAGATGATTATTTTTTAGAGACATTATATTTTTAAGGCTTTTTTCCTCTTTCATCCTAGCTGATCTTTACTAACACAAGGGAAAAGGGGTAAATTTTTTTGAATAGGGCTTCCTATTACATATAGGAAGTCGCTGGCCACTTTACCTCCGTGTAAGACTGTCTCTACACCTATATATACTTAGTATTAGCTAAGCTGGATTAAGATTCTGAAGACTGAGTCAAAACCCTTCAGTTTAAAATGACCAAACAAACAAACAGAATCTCCAGTATGGCTGATCATATTTTCCAGAAGTGCCTTAAACATTTTGTACAATCCCACAAGCTAATCTCAAAATTTAGCTTTAACACAGGTGTAGGGGCTATGGTGTTCCCTATTCTAAAATCTGGAGAGCTTGTGACTATGGCACAAATGATGCTATGTCGTTTCCAAGGCTAGGTTATAAAAGGCAACACAGTTTTTTCTTAGTTCTCTTGGGACACTCACTCTTGAATCCCAGTCACTGTGATATAAGGAAGCAGGCTGAGAGAACGACTCAGCTGCCAACATGGGCTGTTTCTTATAGAAAAGGAAGACTTGGAAGGCAAAGTCAAAAGCCCAGAAGGTAGAACCAGGAACTTAGAGGGAAGAGCCAAGAGCCATAGAGAACATCTCTCAGGCAGTAGGACTTAATTTAATCAAGAAATGTGCTAGATTTCAAAATAGCTGTAGGACAGTGCTTGCTATGTGTCTTCTGTTTTCACCGCTTTTAAACGGGAGTGTCTATAGCAGTTATCCTATGAATGTCCCACCACCGTATGTTGGGTGTGTTTAGGGCAGATAACTTTAGTTTGCAGTTTTTCAGATTGACAGAAATGGCACTGAAGGAGCTGTATCCAAGTAGTCACGTTTAAAGAGCCCCATATGTATTTGGACCTGATTTAGATAATAAGACCCTTAACTTTGAGGCTTATGCTATAATTGGATTAGATTTGGGGATTTTAGAGGGAATTAGGAGCACATTTTCCACATGAATATATGAATTTGGGGGCCTAATGGGCAGACAGTGGGAAATTGTGTTTCTCAAAGTTAGTTGCAAATATATTTACCTCCCACGTGCTCTTCTTAAAATGTGTCCTTGACACTCCTCCCATTGAGAAGGAGGGGATCTATTTTCTTTCCTCAGTGAATTTGGGTGCACTTGTGATTGCAATAGAAGTCACGTGCATGTCACTTCTGAGTGTAGGTTATAAAAGGCAGGAAAGCCTGGTCCTCTTGGGGTTGATGCTCTTGGAACTCAAACAAAATTGCCCTACCCAAGGTTGGAGCCTGCTGCCTTTATTTCCTATCAGAGCTCCTATATGTGCCTATATGCCTTCAGATGATTTCAGCTTCCAGACATTTTGTTACCTCTAGCCTTTGAGTTTTCCTAGGTAAAGCACTAGACATTGTGTCTATGTGGAAACAGAAAAAGAAAAAAGCTCTCCTGGCTCTGAATGCCTAACCAAACAGAATCTGTGAGCATAGTACAATGGTTATTTATACCACTAAGTCTGGGGAGGTTTATTTTGCAGCTATAGCCCAATTCTATAATAGGCTGACTTTTGAGTTATCCAGAAGTAAAGACCTTAGAAGTTTCAGCAACTTCCCAATCCTTTAGTCATTCTTAGCCATCTGTCTACTAATGCTGGATTGCAAGGTGACTAGTTACCAAGACCATCATCTTAATTACTTTACTTTTACCTCTTCATCAATTTTTTTTTAAATAAATAAATTTATTTATTTATTTGGCTGTGTTGGGTTTTCATTTCTGTGCGTGGATTTTCTTTAGTTGCGGCAAGCGGGGCCACTCTTCATCGCGGTGCGTGGGCCTCTCACTATCGCGGCCTCTCTTGTTTCAGAGCACAGGCTCCAGGCGTGCAGGTTCAGTAGCTGTGGCTCACGGGCCCAGTTGCTCTGCAGCATGTGGGATCTTCCCAGACCAGGGCTCGAACCCGTGTGCCCTGCATTGGCAGGCAGGTTCTCAACCACTGCGCCACCAGGGAAGCCCTTCATCAATTAATTTTGTGGGACTGCTTGACTCTCACGAGCATGTTCATCTTGAGTATACAAGCTAAGTAGTGTAGCCTTGATGAACTCCACATACCTAGAGCTTTATAGATACCACCCATAAAACCATACCATTATTAATCATATCTGTATGTATGTATCTATCTATATATTTATGTGTATGAGAGAGAGAGAGACTCCATTAAGAAGTGAAGGACAGGGGCTTCCCTGGTGGCGCAGTGGTTGGGAATCTGCCTGCCAATGCAAAGGGACACGGGTTCGAGCCCTGGTCTGGGAAGATCCCACATGCCGTGGAGCAACTAAGCCCGTGAGCCACAACTACTGAGCTTGCGCATCTGGAGACTGTGCTCTGCAGCGGGAGAGGCCGCGACAGTGAGAGGCCTGCACACCGCAACTGGAGAAAGCCCTCGCACAGAAACGAAGACCCAACACAGCCATACATACATACATACATACATACATACATACATACATACATACAT